>NW_026705094.1:0-50001 GCF_029867415.1 Vicia villosa | reverse complement strand
AGGAAGAAGAAAGATGTGGCTTCTAAAGTGTCACCATGTTGATTAGCAAGTGGGTGTTTAACAAAAAGGATCATAGAAGCATGAAAAATTGAGATGAGAAGAGAAATTAAGATTGAAATTCAATCAAAGACATTGTACCGTAGATCTCCAATTTATTCATCAATCATCAAACAAAAACTAGGTCAAAACTAGAGAATGTAGCTCCTAACTTGTCATCACTATGAATCGACAATGAAATGTCAACCAAAGAATAAAATGAGAAAGGAATGTATATGACAAGTCATGAGGTCAGAAATAAACTCAAATGATTCTCACAAAATAGGGCTTTTGATCATCAAAAGAGATTTGCACAATTGCATCTCAAATCAAAGTCCTAAAGAGGTAGGAATAACTTTACATCAAAACATAAATGATTAAACAATATTAGGGTTCCTTAATGGTTCAAATGAAGTGAACTCAAGACCCTTAACATGTTATGAGAATGGGAGAAAGAAAAAGGAACTTAACTTCTTTAGGGTTGCACAAAGTGCATGCCTTATATCTCAAGTAATCACAGAAACATTCAAATGCACGAGCATATATTGAATAATAAGCGAAAAAATAGTTAGGTGTATGAGAAAAATGTGGAAAATTAATAATAGCAATGTAAGGTTAGTGTTTTTATTTTTTCAAAAGATTGAATCAAAATTGTGTAATAAAAGTGCTCAAACAATTCAAACATCAAGCATATATTACCAATACTAATCAAGCAAAGCAAGGGTGAAAGATTTGATTCAAAAATGGTTCAAAGTCAGAAACAAAAACACCAAATGAGTGCCCCCAAGACCTATACACATGTATCTACTTGTGTACCAAAATTGGGATCAAAATCAGATAGGGAAAATCAATTTTGAAACCCTACACCACAAGACTAGGTCAATTAAACACATTTAATCATAAAATTATAATTAATCATAAAAAAATTAAAAATAAAAATAAAAATCACATAAAATTGAATAAGATGTTAAAGTACGAACATGATTTTTTTTGTAATTTTTGGTGTATAACTAGTATTTAAAACGAAATTAAAAAGAAGCTAGAACAAACAAGTAAAATGGGGTGTGATAGCAACTGGATATGAATTAACACGCAAATGCTCCTTGAAAGAAGGGTGCAAACAGCAAAGTAACAGGCCCACCATGTTTTACCTTTGGTCCACTTATATCATTTTTCTGATTTAATTATTATTTGTGTTTGGTGTCACACTTTAATGTACAAAAAGCATGTGACATAAACATCAATTGGTCACATACAAGACAAAAATAGAAATCACCAATCAAACTTTGACACTTCACCTTCCCATCTCACAAAAAAAAGTTCCACCCTTTCTATCTTCCTTTTTTTCTTCTTTTTTTATATTAATTATTAAAAAAAAACAAACATGAACTAATAAGAAGATATTTAGTCTTCTTCTCAATGAAATTCAAATATCTTTGAATCAAAATTGTAGTACTCAACAATAGAAACAACATAGCATCAATAAACTTCATTAATGTTTCACATTTTTCACACAAAATTCAAATATAAGCTACACATAATTTTGAGCCTAGCTCCACTTGCCACTTTGATAGGGCCTCAGGTGTAATGTATGTGAGCAATTCTAAACAAATTTTCAGATCTATATGCAAGAGATAAAGTGCGGAGAAACTTACCTTGGTGGAAAATAAATCCACAATAAATTGTGCTTGTTTAGAACACCAAGAAACCCAGAGATCTTCTTCTTTATGCTTTGATGAAGATTAATTTAGATTTGAGTCAACATAAGGCTTCAAGAGAGTCAACTTTTAGATTTGAGTTTACTTGAGCAAATGAGGCGTACATAAGGTTTGAGAGAGGTTGATAATGAATATATAGTGTCTAGCAAGTTGCAAGGGTTAAAAATGGAAGAGTCGAGAAAAAAATGAAAATTGGCCAAAATGAGGTGTGTTGATGGATGTTGCATTTTGTGCATGATTGAGGAGGGAGTTTGTGCGTTCTAGCACCCTTGTAGGGTCAGAAGAAGGTGTACAAAAGATGATACAAAGTGATGGTGAGTGGAGACAGATATTAAAAAATTGTTATTCTTGGCAATTTTGGTGAAAATGGTACAAATTGTGTGCACGAGGGTGAATGGTTGATTTGGACATGTTCATGAGGCTTAGTATATGACCACAAACTATTTGGGCCAATAGAAATAACCTCAAATTGCAAGGGAATGAGAAATGGACATTTTCATGTTGAGGTTGTTTTAATTGAAAGCTTGAATCAATATGAAAAATGGCCATGAAAATGCATGCAAATACATGCAAACTTTCCAAATTAAGTAAGTTTGTACAATTCTTAATTTTTGTTCATCGATGGCTATGTAACAAGAAAATTTGATTTTTAACCTCAAGGTTGACTAAAAGTCCACTTGGTCAACCTTTGACTTTTTGTTGACTTTTCCCCATTTCAATTGATTTTCAAGCATTTATGCAATTGAACTTCATCTGATCAAAATTGATGGAGAATATTTAAAATATAGACACTTATGGACATGTAGAATACCATGGAATCAATTTTTGTTCAAGGAATCAGAAATAAATTGATTTTAGCACAAACCCTAATTTTGACTGCTTGTGTTAGGAGACGATGACACGAGCTCAAAACCCTAGTTTCTCTGAGTATGATGGAGAATCTCTTGAATAAAAATCATTTGCATGATGATGAGAAGATGATGCTTCAAGAATTTTGTCAATAGTGATGTCACACACTCAGATGGACAAAAACACTAATTTTGAGGAGAGTGATACGAGACATGAGATTCACTTCAAAACTCTTGCAATCTTCAATCCCTTGATGAAAAAAAAGATCAATTGAGATGTCTTGAGGTATGAGAATACTTTTTAATATTGATTGACCAAAAGAATGATGATATTGGATCCTCATTGCATTGATTGATAACACAACTATCTTCTGTAACATGTAGTAGACCATGTAGACAAGAACACCTTGATCCCATCTTAAATGCATGAATGTGTATGATGAAACATAAGCCAAATAAGTCACAAATGAAGAGGAAAACTTTTGGGGTACAACAACTTGTCACTAATAGCTAATTCAAAAGTTTGAAGTGAACCAACAAGTTCATCAACCCTCATGGTGGTGACGTCATGAGCTTTTTTAATGGTTGTCACTTTCATGTCAAATTTCCTAGTAGAGACTGAAGAATTTTTCTTACAAGTTTTTCTTCTGACATTTTTTCCCAATGCACGGGATCCATTAGAAATTTCAAGAAACTTCATATGATATTGCTGGATAGTTTCATCATCACTCATCTTCAGATTTTCAAATTTGGAAATGAGAAGCTCGAGCCTAGACATTTTTACCTTAGATGTGCCTTCATAAGTTGTATTGAGGATTTCCCGCGCATCTTATGCCACAGTACAAGTGTTGATCAACCTGAATACATTCTTGTTTATGCCATTGAATAGATCATTCAGAGCCTTGGAGTTCACAAGAGAAGATTTATCATCCTCATCAGAACAATGTTCTTCAGCCTTTAAGGACATATTCCCTTCTTTGTCTTTATCAACAAGATGTTCCCATCCTTTTAAAATAACCTTCCAAACTTTGGTATCCATAGATTTCAGTAAAGAAACCATTCTGACTTTCCACCAGTCATAGTTAGAACTATCCAACAGAGGTGGTCTGTTGTTCTATCCTCCTTTTTTATCCATAGTACCAAAAAATATTTTTCGTAGAGCTCACCCAATAAATAGAACAGGGTGTCTGCTCTGATACCAATTGAAATTCTAACACTTATATGTCAAAACAGATGTCCTAACAACACACAATGTCAAGATAGATATTATAACATCTGCTGACTCACAACACACTTATCAAAAATGAAAGTAAATGAAAGAATGATAAATAACACAATCAATTGTTAACCCAGTTCAGTGCAAATAACTCCTAATCTGTGGGCTACCAAGTTAGGAAGGAAGTCCACTATCAGCAGTATTAGTTCAAAGATAAACATTCCTAGTTTACAACTTACCGCTTAATCACTATCAAGCGCTAGTTCTGTATAGAAGTCGGCATCTAGACCTGAGAAATCGCCATCCCACTTCCAATCACCGCAGCGATAAAATAATCACACACCCTGTGACCAAGAGAACCCAAGTAGAAATATTACACTTTCCAATAAAAATACTTAGTTAAGCACCCAACTAAGAACAATACTTGATCTTGCTTAAAAGCTTTGATCAAGAACACCACTCAACTCTCTTGCTTAAAAGCTTCAAAAGTGAGAACACACGTCCACCTCAATGTATCAGAAGATACATGAGTGACACAAAAGAACAGAAAAAGACGAAGAGCTTGAGAGACTCCTAAAACAAAAATCCTTATTGCCCCCACGGTTTTCCTTGTGTGAATACTTGGCAAACTAGGTTTCTCAAGTTTCTTTTAGTAGATACTTGCAGAATGGGCTTATACTTTAATCTAAATCCAATATTCTCTTTTTTGAAAACATCTGCAAGATCTTTTCACAAATTAGGAACAAATCAAATCAAATCTTAGTTTTCCAAAAGAAATCTCAAAGATTGTTTTTCTAAAAATAGAGACTAATCTGCATTTGTTCTAAGCATCCCTTGACTGCACGCGTCTGTAATGATTATCTGAATATTCCAGATTTTCTTATTTTTCAATTAAATCTTTAAAGGTTTAAAAAACAGTCTAAAATGTCAGGATATTCCGGTGTAGGATGTCACAACATCTGGCAAAGTATTTGTCAAAACACATAACACCAGAACCTATTATGACAGCAGAACAAGATGTTATAAAATCTTATTCAACATTAGTTAAGAACCATGTTTTAGCAAAATTATGCCAATTACTAAAATCATGGAACTAACACTTTGTCTAACAAGGAAGCGGGAATGATTTTTTGCACTTGCAATCTATCATAGGGAACTTTTCTAACATTCTTTAACAGAGAGTTATTCCAAAAATACAATATTAACACCATTATGTAAGATAGATTGCAAGGGAAGAAAAATATTTTGTTGAAGGATAGAAGAACATTAAATATTGTTTCTGTCTTGCAATCCATCCCAAAAAATAATGCATACTAGTTTAGGTGGCAACATATAAGTTAGGATTAGGGTAAAATTTGTTTAACAAGTTCTTTTATAATAAAATATGATCATGTTTATCCCTAGGTTTTTAAGGAAATCGAATGGTTAGATCATTTAGTATTCACTTATAAACAAATAATAACATAAATTGCAATAGCTGGGATTCGAAGTATATCCTGAATTATTTTTCCCCTCGGTTTAATTAAAAATCGAGGGAATAGGTTGTTTTTATTTTTATAAAAAAAGAAAACACGGTGCGCCTTGGCATAATAGCTCAGTTGTTTTTTGGCTAAGGTGAAAGCTTCATCATAAAAGCGTTATTTGTTGTAGTGCATAAGGCTATCCAGGCATTACTGATCTAGAATAAGGAAACAAAACATGCCCAAATAAACAAAGTAAAAACACTTGGAATCAACAGGTCTTCAGTCTTGATTTCCATACCAACCACCTAAGTCCATGAAGGTAACCTAGTCTTCTTAAGCATTTGAGTCAGAATCATATCTTTGAACAAATATCTTCCTTAAGGACTTCATCTTTGTGACAAACTTTTTCGAGTCACATATACACTAGCAAATGGTCTAACATGTGTCCCCATCTTTGATCCATTTTTCTCCAAACAAGCTTGCTTTAATTTTGGAGCCCTAGCCTTCTTCCTAGGCTTGTTTTCCAGCAGATTAGCCTCCTTAGCCTTAGCTTTTCCAAATAATTGACTCATTTTTTAAAAGAATTGGGAAAACTTGAGATAAGGGAGATAAAATAATCTACTGAGTCCAAATGAGATAGATAAGAACAATAACCCTGCTTGTAATGAAGGATCAAATAAAAAGAGAGATTGAAAAGGAATAATCAGCCTAATTTCATGTGCATCAAAGAGCATAGAAGAGAGATACTTGCTTGATCTTGTTGCATGTCTCCCTATCTTTGATTTCTATAGTCTGTCACATATGAAAACACCAAGAGCACCCCTTAACCTTTCAAACCGAATTGCATCATGTCCCATATTGTACTCTTTCAACATTTGTTTCATCCAAAGATATTGAGAATGTGATATCTAGCATAAACACCTACAGAGAATGTGATGTTAGGTCTACTTTTTGTAACGTATAATAGACTCCTAATCATGCTTCTATATAAACTATGATCTACATTAAATCCATTTGCATCTTTGGTCACTTTCACATGTGTATCAGCAGGAGTTCTTTGGTCGCTTGCATTGTCAAGCCCAAACCTCTTCGCTATACTCTTGACATACTTGCTTTGAGATACATAAATGTTTTTTTTTTCATCTGGTTAATTTGAAGACCAAGAAAATGAGTGAGTCCTCCTATAAGGCTCATCTCAAATTCAGACTTCATTTGATGGAAAAAATGTTCCACCACCTGGTATGACATTCCACCAAATTCAATGTCATCAACATATATTTGATCTATCATGAGCTTTCCTATATTATAGAGAGTGTTTTATCTATTCCATCTCTTTTGTATCCATTGTTGACCAAGAACTCAGAGTTTTATTTAACTTGTACACGTGATCTAGAAAACTAGGATCAATGAACCACTTTGGTTGCTTTACATAGACCTTTTCAACTAGATAACCATTCAGAAAGGAAATTTTAACATCCATTTGATACTATCTGAATTTCATCATGCATGAAATTCCTAGTAATAAACTAATGGACTCAAGTCTAGCAACTTGAGCAAATGTCTCATCAAAGTTATATCCTTCAATTTTAGTGTATCCTTGAGAAACTAGTCTTGTCTTCTTCCTTGTTACATCACCACATTAATCAGACTTGTTCTTGAAGAAGAAAAGTGAAATGAAATTGTATTTGAAACTTCTTACCTCGTGATGGTGCCTACTATATATATATATATATATATATATATATATATATATATATATATATATATATATATATATATATATATATATATATATATATATATATATATATATATATATATATATATAGAGAGAGAGAGAGAGAGAGAGATGAACTATCTATTTTCTCGATGTTAGTTACGGATAGTCGTTGAATGTGCTTTTCGATTGAGGTCACTTGAGATTGTAGATTTAATAATCTTTGTTAATTAGGAAGATTAGAAAGGGGTGATACTATCCTGAGATTTACCACACTTATATTTTTGGCTAGGTTGCTCCATAAATAGAATTTTGATGTTTTATTTTTAAAATATAGGATTCAAAATCATAAAAATAGGAATAAAAGAAATTATTTATACCATTTGCAAGTGATTCAAGATTGACTCATATAAACTTTTTTATTTCTTATGTGATTTGAATAAAAGAATTAATTTTTAATGAACAGATTAAGTAAGGAATATAAAATCAACAGAGAACATGGAAAAACAAAAATAGTTTAAACTGTTCCTGTTTCATTTAATAGTTTCATGCTAAGTCTTCTAGAGTACGCTGGTAGAATTTTCTAATCTTAATATCGTCAAATTTCTTTCTAAACTAACCACAATTACAATGATATATGTTTATCATTAACTAAATGATAGAACTTTGGTGAAAACCGCTCTCATTTTTAATATGGAAATGAATATTTTGACGTTGTCGTGACAACCACACAGGGTCATTTTCAATTTAAATGTGGTGGGTGAATATTTAATATTTTTTGGAAATCGGTCGAATATTTAATTGATGGTGAATAATGGCTTACAAAGGTGTATTTTAAAAAAAATATTAATAAAAGTAAATATTAAATATACTAATATAAAAAATAATAATAATAATAATAATAATAATAAAATGTTGTTAAAAACCGAGTATTAATTAAATAACAATTAAATATTTTATATATAAATTCCTTAGTATAAGATTTATTATTTAAAATCAAAAACGGATTTATATAACATGAGTTTTTAAATACTCATGTTTGTGTCAATTTAGGCTTCACAACCTCTTAGTTAAAGACATTACCCCCTCTTTGTTGTATCTTTAGAACTAAACTGTGTTGTTTGACCTAACCCCTTTACTAAACATTTGTTACCATTTTTCTTACCATTTGTTTTGAAGTATCATATTCAATTTGTATCTGTTTAATTAATTTAAATGATTTTTGATTTATTTTGATATGACATGATTTATATTAATTATTATAATAAATGTCGTTCACAATTTTTTTTGACCAAAAGATACAGAACAGAAACAGTATTTTTACTTCCCACGAAATGTAAAAAATAATTAAAATTATAATTAAAAAATTTGTAAAAATAAATAAATTCAAATAAAAAAATAGGAGTATTAAGATTACAAAAGATAGAAATGACCCCTAAAACATATTTCTTTATAGAAAACTAAAATTGAAGTCTATTTTATTCCATCAAATACATTACATAGCTGACGGTTAACCAACTTAGAGCAATCAAATGTGTTTAACTTTATTTCACTACGCCGTACAAGGGCTTTCACAGCGCTTTTTTTGGCCTTTAACAGCGCTTTAAAGCGCTGCCAAAGCCAGCGCTGGCGTAGGCTACGAAAGCGCTTTTAAAAGCGCTCTGGTAGACCCCCCCTTTAAGAGCGCTTTCCTGGAAAAAGCGCTCTGGTAGGACCCCCTATAAGAGCGCTTTCCTGGAAAAAGCGCTCTGGTAGACCCCCCTTTAAGAGCGCTTCTTAGTAAAAGCGCTGGCAAAGACCAGTAAAAAAGCAAAAAAAATTAAAAAATTACGCAGCATACAAAAGCGCTTTTGGAAAAGCGCTCTGGTAGGCCCCCCTATGAGAGCGCTTTTTCCAGACAAAGCGCTCTCATAGGGGGGCCTACCAGAGCGCTTTTCCCAAAGCGCTTTTGTATGCTGCGTAATTTTTTAGTTTTTTTTGCTTTTTTACTGGTCTTTGCCAGCGCTTTTACTAAGAAGCGCTCTAGTATGTGGACCTTTAAGAGCGCTTTTTAGAAGCGCTGTAGTTGCTAAATGAGGTATTTTTATGTGCAGCCTATAATTTAATCCTCCCAGTCGACCTGTAATGTTTTCGACCTGTAATATTTTCGACCTGTAATATATTTTCGACCTGTAATATATTTTCGACTATATTATTTCAGCCATCAGTAAGACAATATATATACTAATATATACCATTATAATATCCAAAATTATATATATACATCATTACAAAATTATATATATACATCATTACAAAATCAACAATATTATAGTTCAAATCTGCATGAAAAATAGCTTAATATAAAATTGACACAATTCCTCTTTGATTTCTTCTAACTTTAGCTTCGAGTACCCAGCAGCACGGAATTCGTCAAGGTACTATAAAACAAAAACATAATATGAATAATATATTTAGGTAAATGTAATAAATTATATGAAATTATCTTAAGTTATAACTTTATACCGTGGGAGGAATCTCTAATTGATTCGCCTGAATGATTTCTTTCATAAACCTCAATACAAAGTATCCGCAGTCTGAACTGTTACGCTGTAGCGGACACTACATAGAAAAACAAATAAGATTCTATATAAGTTGTCTTGTTTTACCAAGTAGCATAAATATTATAAGCAAATTTGTGAAAAGTAATGTACCTGCACTTCGATCCAGGTGATGTTGTTTGATTTAGTCCGGGATACCTGTGCGTCCCGTTGACTACGGAATACTTGTATTGATCTAATTAACAAATATATAAAAGCATATGTTTAGATCAATCCCACAAATAAGTAAATATATAAATATACACGAATATATATTTAGAACGATCCCACTTACAAATCAACGATTTCCTTCATGGCCGGATAATTGGTCCATTCACCCTTTACCGAATTCAGATAATACACGACTTCCCTTATCGGGTTGATAGCAAGCAGCAACCAGTGTGCTCTATAAATTAAAACAATAGGTTATATGAAAATATTGCTATACACTAAAGAAACAGAGATTAGATGAATAAAGAATGAGAAACTAACCCTACTGGTCGGGTATTATACGCCCAAAGATGCAGACATTCTGTATTGCCGGTGGACATGAATCTATCGACTAAGCGCTGTCTAACAGATTCCGGATCCGAAACAATTTCCATTCCGCTGCAATGGGCGGAAGACACGAACCGGAATCTGTTAGACAATGCAGTCCCGCGCAACACTCTGTCATACAACAACCTTAAATAAAAACATAATAAACATTAGATTCTTTTCATTGAAAAGTGTAAATAAATTATATTGTGGGACTAATTAAATAATATATCGGATGAGTGAATATTACCGGATGTATGATTGCATATTACTGACGCCTAGTTGATCCTGGTTAAAAATCTCTTGCAAGTCTTCAATTGTAATATGTGACTTGAACTCAATACCGAAGACACTTTCATCCATATCGATTTCCCGTAAAGCACCATCCTTCATATCGGACATATCAACCATTGTTGCGAGTGTCGCCCGGTATCGAGGCACAAAAGCACCGCCTTTTCTTGCCGCTTGCTTCGGAGGACCACTGGGTGGTACGCTACGAACCTGCTGCGTCACTTGTTGTGACTCCCGAGCGGATGCCTAAAAATCATATAAGTTAGGTAAAATATAAAATCATGCATATTTTGATTCAGATTATATATTAACACTTTAAATGTACCTCTTTTAGCGATGCAACAGACTCCTCCTCCTGTAAAATCCCTTTACCCTTAATTGCGGGTTTTATAGGAGCAGTCTAAAAATAAAATGTAAAACATAATTAATAAACGGTTTAGAATTGACATTCGAAAACTAAATGATTCATAATCGTTTTCAATTTACCTCATCACTAATGGTAATGAGCTCCGAGGGCCATGCAACAAACGATCCTATTGCATCTCGCAGCAATGTCGTCTCTGAGACCATGTCAGGTACCGGTAGAATCGCATCACGATCTAATACAACATCCACCGATACTTTCAGGTGTCCATCCGGGAGCGGTCTGTGGTGAAGTAAATCTCCCGAAGTGTTGTGCACTTTTCCCTTGCCAACTAGTCGATAATTCGGTTCCGATAAGTATAGTTGGCAAGATGAAATGCCCTAAACCAAAAGTAAATATAAAGTCATTATCATTAATAAAATAGAACAGTTTGTAAGGAAAAAAACTTATAATTACCTCGGGAAATTTCTTTTGATAGTTGATACTAGCCTTATCACTAGTTTCTCTCACCGATGAAGTGTTGCACTTTTCTCTCATATACATATCATTATCTCTTTGCAATTCAGAGACCTGTGCTTGCAATTCCTGCAACTTTTGCAACACTTCTTCATTGGTAAGATTTGATCTTCTCCTAGAACTCTTATAAAAAGAGGTTGGAGTCACACCATGACCCTTACCCCTCACCCGACCGGGATACTCGGGAGCATCTAGTACTCTACTAAGTACGCTCTCCTCACCGGTGGATGCCGATTGCGACAAGGTCTCCTGTAATTCATTTACATTTAAATAATTATTAGTGGAGATAAAAAGTCATTTATATATTAAAAAACATTTGATTTAATTAAAGACACAGTATTATACTTACACATTCAGTATAAACTCTCTGAACATCGGGATCGACAGCGTGATTCTTGCCCACACGAGCTTCCTTCCACAACACATGTACAGGAAGTGAAGCTTCCTCACTTTTAGTCTCCTCCAACTATGCATTGACACAAACGATAAAATCGTCAATTAAAACATGCACATGTAGACAATTAATTAAATCGAATTTCTATTTACTTACAATTTTATCCTCTAAGCGTGCATATCCCAAACGCCCTTTTTTGTATGGATACGCGGGTTTGGATGCTCTCTCCCTATTCGTGGCACTCTTTTTCTGAAAAGCTTCATCTCTTTGCTTTACAAACTCAGCCCAATCTGCTTCATCAATGAAGGTCGCATACTTTGTTGGCCGTCCCGGTGCATCTTCAAGAAATTTTCCATCTTTATCCTTAAGATAGGTGTTTGTCAAAAAACTTTTCCACCCTCTATATCTCTTGCCGGCCAAACTAAGTATGTAGCTTTTACGTTCATCTGGTATCTCAAAAGTCCTCTGCAAAAAAACGTACGCATAGTGTGTTAGTATAAATAATTTAAACAATTTATCGTCAAGATAATAACAACAATTAACCATATATGATATATACCTGAAGCTCTTCCCAAATCGCTTGTTTTTTCTCCTCCAATTCTAAATTTTTCGTCTTCGATTTCCAGGTAGCTATGGAGACTGGAATATGCATACGGACAAGTGTACCAATATAACTTGTCAACTTTGCAGAATTAGGACCAATTGGTTGTTTATCAGAATTCCATTCCAATCGGTATACTAATCCTTGGTCTCTATGTCGTATGATATCCCTCATAATAGTGATGCCTCGTGCAACCTCTTTTGCTTCAGTATCAGGTGGAGCATTTGTATCCGAAGCAACTCTTTCTTGTGAGTTTTCTTGTAAGTTTTCAGGTGGGTTTTCAGGTGGAGCATCTCTATCTGAAGCCATTGAACCTGTATCAAACAAACTAAAGCACATTAGTACACTATTAATAAGCTAACAATCTATACAAGTCAAATGGAAGTCAAACCATGCATGTACAAGTACAGTTCAGTTCTCATCCCCATGTTTACCATGTCATTCCTTATGTTAACGCCATTCCTTATGTCATTAGCAACTCTTTCGTCACGGGCCCCAATTCAGTTCTCATCCCCATGTTTACCATGTCATTCCTTATGTTAACGCCATCCTTAGACTTTCCTTGTATATTGAGTAGCGTACCTATAACGCTGTCAAATACATTTTTTTCAATATGCATAACATCCAGGAAATGTCTTACGTACAACGACTTCCAATATGGAAGTTCAAAGAAAATTGACTTCTTCTTCCACCCACCCTTGACAATTGAATGTGCAAAAGGCTTGCCAAACTGAGTGCTCACATCTTTCACCTTTTCAAAAATTTGATCACCTGACAAAAAAGGCGGGGCTGTACGATGTTCGGCCTCTCCATTGAATGCTTTTCTCCACCCACGGTAGTGATGATTAGAATTTAAGAATCTACGATGGCCGAGAAAGACATTCTTCTGACAAAGCGCCAATCGTGTCGTATCGGTTTCATCTTCACAAACAGGACACGCCTTTTGACCCTTGTTGCTGTACCCGGATAGATTTCCGTATGCTGGAAAATCATTAATTGTTCCAAACAACATCGCCCTCAAGTTGAAACTTTCTTTCCTATACCCATCGTAAACCTCCACACCTCTCTCCCACAAAAACTTTAAATCTTCGATTAAGGGTGCCAAGTATACGTCTATGTCATTCCCTGGTTGTTTAGGCCCAGAAATTAGCATAGATAACATCATGTACTTACGCTTCATACATAGCCACGGAGGTAAGTTATAAATCATAAGAATCACAGGCCATGTGCTATGCGAGATACTTTGAATACCATGCGGGTTCATTCCATCAGTAGACAATGACAACCGAAGGTTTCTTGCTTCTTTTCCAAATTCAGGATATTCAGTATCAACTTTACTCCATTGTGGTGAGTCTGCCGGATGTCGCAACTTTCCATCAATAATTCTTTCATCTGCATGCCAAGTCAAGTGTCTTGAATCGGTCTCACTACGATACATGCGTCTAAATCTCGGAATTATAGGAAAATACCATAAGACTTTAGCAGGAGACAACTTTTTCTTATATCGAGGGGCACCACATTTAGGACACTCATTCAACGCTGCATACTCGTTTCGAAACAAAACGCAATCGTTTGGACATGCGTGTATCTTATCATAGCTCATTCCAATAGAAGACAACATCTTTTTGGCTTCATACGTTCGATTGGGAAGAACATTATCCTCTGGTAGCATATCTTTCATAAGGGCTAATAACTCTGTGAAACTTTTATCCGACCATCCATTGTCCGCCTTTAAGTTGTACAACTTTAACACCGCAGACAATCTTGTGAATTTTGAACAACCATCATACAACGGTTTCTCTGCATCGCTTACTAACCTCTCAAACATTTTGGGACAATCCGCTAGATCTTCTTCCAGCGCTTCTGCAATCTCTTCGACACGATCACAATCGTATGTGTCTGTGCAATCGTCGTTTGAAGCATACTTCCTATTACACCTCGACCCAGCATTCCCGGTACTTTTCTCACCATGCATTGTCCAACATGTATAACTTCTATCAATTCCAAACCGTAGTAAATGAGATCCCAACTGATTCCCGTCAACCTTACCCCCGGCATAACAGCAACCCAAGCAAGGACACGGCATTCGAAGCGGGTCTTTGGAGTTCGCAACCGCAAACTCAACAAATTCCCATACCCCTTTCTCGTACTCTTTCGACAATCGGTTTGAATTCATCCATGTCTTATCCATGTCTTAATTAAGCTAAACAACAACGGTCAAACTTCCACTCTTCACAAGTAACCCCTATGGCGAATTCAATTCACAAAGTTAGTAAGTACCTCCTATATTAACTCTCTAAACACATAAAACTAATGTGTTTCTGTCAAAACGCAAAGTATAAACGGAATGAATCCGAAGCAATAAAACGTAACATATATAATCACACAATTTCAGACAAATTCATCATAATACCAGTAATTTGAGAAAGAAATTTACCTCGGATGTTAGCGAACTCAAGAAAACGCCAAACGTCGAACTAGGCTGGGAAACGATCAAACTTTCACTATACACAAGTTACCCCTATAGCAAATTCACAAAGTTAGTAACCACCAAGACAAAATCGATTGAACAAAGGAAATCAACAATAGTTTGATGTGTGTACATACTCCTAAATATGTAGTACCAGAGTCAATGATACGAGCTCCAAAGAGATCCAAAGTTATCAATCCAGTCAGACCTATACAAGAAATTCAATTCAATGTATGATTATAATAAGAATGGGTGAATAGCTCATGATGCAGTTAATTAAATACACCACTACTAACACTACTAACACAAGACACACGATGCAGTTAATTAAATACACCACTACTAACACGAAGCTATAAAACTTTTTGCTCAAAAGCAAACCTTATGAATCATCCTTGTCTATATACATTAACTCACTCTTGTTTCATTCTTTACCTTCTCTCTTCCTCATTAATTCAACTCTCAAATATATGATGGGCATCGGTTATGCCACTAGCTAGTTA
This sequence comes from Vicia villosa, assembly GCF_029867415.1. Taxonomy (NCBI): domain Eukaryota; kingdom Viridiplantae; phylum Streptophyta; class Magnoliopsida; order Fabales; family Fabaceae; genus Vicia; species Vicia villosa. The sequence goes on along the minus strand of NW_026705094.1, from coordinate 34,748 downwards.
TATAACTTTACACGTATGTATATACCGACATGCCTCAAAATCCACTACATATATCATCATTGGTAGAGAAATATTGCACCTCCTCCACTATCTTATACAACAGTCAAGAAACTTTACTCACAATTTCAATTCTACTAAGATAACAAGAGACTCACAATTTCAATTGTACTAAGATAAGAAGAGGCTAAGGACATAAATGGAGACCACAAATTAAGAATAAGAGCCTCTCTATGGAACAGAACTCAAAAGATAAGAAGAGGTTAAATTTATATTTTGTGAAAACCATACAAGCAGACCCCAAACAATCCAACAGCCACCATTTCACAGTTCAACAGAACTCAAAACCCTATCACTTAGAAGTTTCTGGAACAAACCCTATCACCTAAAATCACACGTTTCTGGAACTAGGCAATTGCTAACAGAAATATTATGTATATATATATATATATATATATATCAAAGGCCTTAAGAAAAGAGCATTCCATCAAATTCAGAATCACAAGGATACATTGATACATCTAGGGTTTTGTTAAAAGCTATGAGAAGTGTGATACCTGGGTGGCGCAAAGCAAGTTGCTACCAGAGGAGAAGAGACGGAGACGAAACGATGGTGGTGGACGGAGGAGAAGAAGTTCGCGCGATGGTGGTGGACGGAGGACCGATAAGGTTGACGGAGGACCGATAAGGTTGACGGAGGACCGATAAGGTTGACGGAGGACCGATAAGGTTCGCGTGCAGAGAGAAAAAGAAAGAGAGAAAGTGAGAAACAGTAGAAGCGTGTTTTTGGTTTTAATTTTAGTAATAAGGCTACTAAAGCGCTTCTGGAAAGCGCTCTCATAGCCTGGGCTATACCAGCGCTTTTGACAAAAAGCGCTCTCATTAAACACCCCTACCAGAGCGCTTTTGAAAAGCGCTTTCGTTCCCCCCACGTTCCCCCCCACCTACCAGAGCGCTTTTGTAAAGCGCTTTCGTACCCCCCCCCCTACCAGAGCGCTTTTGAAAAGCGCTCTCATAACCCCCCTACCAGAGCGCTTCTTAAAAGCGCTTTCATACCCCCCCACTATTAGAGCGCTTTTTTAGCGTGTTTTTTAATTTTGTCTTTAGCGAAGCCTATGCCAGCGCTTTTCCTAAAAGCGCTTTCGTAGGGGTGTTGCTAAAAGCCAAATTTGGCGTAGTGTTTAGAACAATTCAAAGAGTGTGTATGTATCAATTTCATCCAAAGATAACGAATTAAGGTGAGTAAAAATAAGAAATCAAATCGGATATGAAGAAGAAAAGAAAAATAGAGGAAAATATAGTTGTTGATGGTGTATTATTAAATATAGCGGAGATGTAAGATCCACATTATATTTTTTTATTATAAATCATTTTTAGAAATAAGTGAAACTACGAAATAAAATGAGGGATTGGGCTCTTAGACTGAATAAATTTAACTTAAAGTTATACAAGTAGGTTGAGGTTAATAAAACCGATTCTTATATAAATGAAATCAATTTATTGTTTGCGTAACTTATCAAACATAACTATAATATGGGTTCAATATAAAATGAATGCTTAGAAATGAAATGAAAGGTGACATATAAAATGCATGCATAGAAAAAATGAAATAAATGTGATTTTAAGAGGTGAACCTTAAGAATGTAAATGAAATAACACAAATAAGATTATAGGAATATAAAGTGTTGATGTGTCAACGAACTTATTCGGGTGGTCGTTTTAATAAATTATAATATATTTGTGTTTAATAGTAATATTTAATTACAGATAATTATTTTTAATCATTTGTGATTGATTTTATAATCTATAATATAAGAAAATTAACCGTTGTGAAAAAGTCGAAAATACTTTTATTTGATTTTTTGCCACCACATTAAAATTGTGATTTTTTGGTCTTTGAACCATAGAGTTCTTAATTTTATTATTAAAATAATACAACTTTTATATTTTATCAAACTTATCAAATATCTCTCTATTCTCTATTTTTCTTCTGTTTCATCACTTTCTCACTTCTTTCTTCCACAAAAAAAATTATTATTGATTTTTTTTATATACGAAAATTTGTATTTATGATCGAAATATTTTTTACTCAAAAATAATATACGAGAAAAATTTATTCAAAAAATCTATTATTGATCTAAATATTTTTATATACGAAAATTTAATATTGATCCAAATATTTTTGAAAATGATACCTAAACAAAAATAATATTTGTATACGAAAAAAATTTATTATTTGCGAGAATGGTATTTATGATTTAAATATTTTTTATTCAAAAACGATATACGGGAAAAAATCTACTATTGATCTAAATATTTTTATATACGAAATTTACTATTGATCCAAATATTTTTGTAAATGATACCTAAACAAAAATGAAGTTTGTATACGGAAAAAAAATCAATTATTGATCAAAATATTTTTATATACGAAAAATGTTATTTATGATCCAAATATTTCTTATTCAAAAATGGAATAGGCCAAAAAAATTTATTATTGATCTAAATATTTTTATATACGAAAATTTGATATTGATCCAAATATTTTTGTAAATGACCCCTAACCAAAAATAATATTTGTATATGAAAAAAAAATCTATTATTTACGAAAAATGGTATTTATGATCCAAATATTTTTATTCAAAAATGGTATACGGGAAAAAATCTATTATTGATCTAAATATTTTTATATACGAGAAAAGGTATTTATGATCAAATATTTTTTATCCAAAAATGGTATACGGGAAAAAATCTACTGTTGATTTAAATATTTTTTTATATGAAAATTTAATATTGATCGAAATATTTTTGTAAATGATACCTAAATAAAAATAATATTTGTATTATTATTTACGAAAAATGTTATTTATGATCCAAATATTTTTTATTCAAAAATGGTATACGGGAAAAAATCTACTATTGATATAAATATTTTTATATACGAAATTTATTATTGATCCAAATATTTTTTTAAATGATACCTAAACAAAAATAAAGTTTGTATACGGGAAAAAATCTATTATTGACCTAAATATTTTTATATACGAGAAATGGTATTTATGATCAAATATTTTTGATCCAAAAATGGTATATAGGAAAAAATATATCATTGATCTAAATATTTCGATATACGAAAATTTAATATTGATCCAAATATTTTTGTAAATGATACCTAAACAAAAATAATATTTGTATACGGGAAAAAATCTATTATTTATGAAAAATGGTATTTATGACCTAAATATTTTTTATTCAAAAATGCTATGCGGGGAAAAATTTATTATTGATCTAAATATTTTTATATACGGAATTTATTATTGATCCAAATATTTTTGTAAAAGATACCTAAACAAAAATGAAGTCTGTATACGAAAAAAAAATTATTATTTATCTAAATATTTTTATATACGAGAAATGGTATTTATGATTAAATATTTTTAATCCAAAAATGGTATATGGAAAAAAAATTATTATTGATCTAAATATTTTTATATACGAAATAATCAATTATTTATTTATATTTTTTTACATTTTTATTTAAAATAAATGATGTATCCAAACTCGCGTAACCGAACAGAACCCGTGTGTATGCACGGGTTTGTTACTAGTTTTTATAAATAAATTTTAAACTTGTTATGAATAATTGGATATTTGTTTCCCCATGATTTTATTCCTTATTTATAACAATTTGTATTTATTACACTATCTGAATATTGTCTTATAAATAGGACCAATCTCTTTGTAGAAACTAGCGTGATACCCGTGCGTCCGCACGGGTACCCGTTGTGGCCGTGTTATTTTGTTCAATATTGTCGCGGGGAAAAATCGTTGTCTTTTTTCGGGATGAGACACCTGATGCCTTCTTTGGGCTCGAGTGCTCAAAAAAATGATTTTTCTTTTGTACGGACCAAACTTTTTATTATTTCCAAAGGAGGAAAAGGAAAAAAGCTGCAATAACCTAAAAGTGGGGGGAGAGATCTTTGGGTAAGAGGGTTGGTTATACGAAGGGAAGGTATTAGCACCCAACGTATCTATAGTACTCTATAGGTTTCTTTGCTTTGTTTTTCATTCCATGTTATTGAGAGGTTCTTGTGAAATAGGTGGGACCTAAGGTGTTTGTTTGATTATGCTCACAAAGATCATCGCGATCCTCTGCATACATATCCCTTAGAGGGAATCAGAGCATCTGTAGCTCGGGGTCTACGGGTGCTAAGGTTTGAGTGGTTTTTTTTTGTTTTATTTTGCTCGCCAAGGATCGACCTTGTGCCTACGTATTCTCAAAGGGATGTTGAGAAAGTCAGAGCAATCGTAGTTCCCACTTATGCTAGTGGAAGCAAAGGATAAGAGACAAATGTCATCTAAATGTTCGATGTATCTAATCTATATCATCACATACATCTGTTTGATTTTTGAAAATCTTTTCATTATAAGCCCGGGGCCATGCCACTTAGGGTGCTTAGAATGATAAAGATGTTTTTGTTGTTTAACCAGCCTTGTGGCAAAAACTTTCAATGAAGTCAGCCTTGTGACAAAAAGTTTTGATTAATCAGCCAGCCTCGTGGCAAAAGTTTCAATGAAGTCAGCCTTGTGACAAAAACTTTGATTAATCAGCCAGTACGGTGGCAAAACGGTTTGATTGATTAGCCAGCCTTGTGGCAAAAAGGTTTGATTGATTAGCCAGCCTTGTGGCAAAAAAAAAGTTTGATTTGATTGATCGTTTGTGATGATATAGAAGAGATACTCCTATCATAAAGATGATAAATGTCTAATCTCCTAGGGTATTTGATTTGGATATTGGGGATGCTTATAAGAAGCCCGTGGGTCCTTGTACGAAGCCCAAGAGGAGGCTATCCGAGGGTCCTTGCATTGTAAGCCCAAGAGGAGGCTATGGGAGGGACAATCCAGGGTCCTTGCATTGTAAGCCCAAGAGGAGGCTATGGGAGGGTCACTCGTTTGTACAAAGCCCAAGGGGAGGCATGGTATAGTTGGTCTGAGTTCTTAGAGCGATTTCACCGGGAAACCATACTCTATGTCCTAACCTAAACTAGTGGAGATTCTTTGCACGAAGCCCAATAGGAGGCTATGGGGAACCTAGTATTGTACTAAGTTGAGCAAGCACATATATCACACATATGAACAAACATGAACAAGTATGAACAAACATGAACAGGTATGAACAAATATGAACAAACATGACAAAGTGTGTGTATATAATGGAGTTTATGAAGGAAATATACCTGTAAGCATGATCCATTTGTATACACAGGGGCTCGGGACTCACACTCGGGGAGAGGTCCGCTTGAGTTTATTCAAAGCTATGTAAACAGGTTTTTACAAGGGCTTGGGACTTATACCTACATGGAGGCCCATGGTATATTTTTGGGAAGATTTAAAGAAAACCTTCATTTTTGGTTTGTTATTCGAAGTTAAAAAACAAACTGATCGAGATATGTACAAAAAGGTGTGTGTACAATGAAATACCTAATTTCATGTACGGGAATGTGACTTATACCTACGTGGAGGCCCGTGTTTTATTTACAAAACATGGTTGATTGTTTTATTAACAGAACGCGAGTTTTCGCTTTTGAAAAACTGTTTGAAGATTTGTTTGAAAAGTTTATTTGTTTTGAAGACTGTACAAAAAGAAAAGAAATGGGACTTACACTCTCTAATATTCGAGAGGCCCCACTTCGTTTTGAAAATCAATTGATCAATTAAAAGGTTTAATCAATAGTTTCAAAAAGAAATGGTTTATCGTCTTTGAAGAAAAATGCGATCGCTTGTTTTAAAACGATTTGAATTTGACAAAAGTCAACTTAATTAAGTTAAAACAAGTTCTAATACTCAATTAAGACCTAAGTGATTTAGGGTTTGATCAAAAAAATATTCACAAGTGATTAGGTTTGAAAATTAAATGAAAAACAAATATTTAAAGTATTTAAAAACACTTAAAAATGTATCATTTTAAACCTAATTAAAAACACATTAAATAAATCTTTTTTTGTGATTTTTTTTGATATTGTCAAAATATGTATATTAAATAAGAGGTGTGTAAAAAATGAAGAGAAAATAAATTAATTTGATTGGTTAAATTAATTGGTGAAGTTGTGAAGAAAATAGAGAAAAATAGTGATAAAAAAAGGTTTTGTCTTCCAAAGGGCTTGAACCCACGCACCCACGCTTGCCAACCAAAACAATGACCAACTGAGCTGCGCGCGCAGCTTGTTATATGTATGCCTCCATTTAATTATATTTTAAAATGAAATATTTGAATTTCCTGAACAAAAATGGCGCCAAGAACACACCCTAATTTGATTTTTTGAAAATCTTTGAAACTGGACCAAATTGATCAAGTAAAGGGTCTATCTTGCTCGGTTTTTCACAAGGATCATGATGGTGATCTTTAATTTCATTTATTTTTACCCTAGGGCTATCAATTTTCTGATGAACACGAAGAACCCTAATTCTATGATTCAATCTGAAATCGTGTATGTGCAAGTTATGATGCAATTGATTGAGGGTTAATGATCCATATGTATGCAGAAACATGATGGCAAAGCAATATTTCATTTATGATGCGTGTATGTATGAGTTTGAAGTTCAAGAGAGCTTACCTTAAAAATGGCAAAACTGGAAATCGAATTCTGCAAATGAGGGATTCCAGATGTTGTTTCTTGATCTGAACACCTTCAGTGGACCTTATGGAACATGTTTGGATGCCTGGAACAATTTGAAAACCTCTTGATCAATCCATGGTACTCGATCTGCAGTATGGTTCAAGTGAGGATCGAATTTGATGATGGAGGTGTTTCAGATTGTTGGTGATGGTTGGGATAGCTCATATATGGTATATGGAATGTGTTTGGATGTTTAACTTGGACAGAAATGAGCTAGAATGAAAATTGGCATGATAAGGCTCATTATGTGTTCATATGGAGGTTGAAATGCAATTCTGAGTTTTGGGGTAATTTGAGGTGTGTGAGTGGTTCAAACACTTCCTAATTGATGTTTAGAAGTTGTTGGAATCATCACTTTGGCCAGAACTTCAAGGATTTGTAGGTTGGAATTTCTACCTCCTTGAAACTTAAGAAACTTGCATTCTAAGAAAGAAAGAGAAAACCTATAATTTGTGAGGTTTTGGTGTGAATTTAAGAGTGATTTGCACCTCTATTTATAGGCCAAGAGTTCTGAACTCAGACCTTTGCAAGTTGATCAAGAATTGGTGATTTGGCTTAAGAGATAAAATGGAATCTTTCACATTAAATGCAAATGGTTAAAAGTGACTTAACCATGGTTATTTCTCTAAGCTTCTTATATCTTCCATTCTGATCTTCAAATCAGAAAATATCATTCAATTATTGCATTGGTGTGTCATCACTTGGATTATAGGTCATGTAGTCTTGAAACTTAGTGAAAAATGGTGAAAATTCAAGTGAAAATGATCACTAATGTCAAAATTCAAAACCATGGCTACACTCCATATTTTTTCATGCTCTTGGTCATTTTGGAAAGCTCATATTACACACTTCAAAACCCTAGTTGAAAGTTTCTTCAAGATCTTTAAGGAAGTGGGTGAAAAAGATCCATGAACTTTGAAGAAAATGAGATTTCAAGTGAAGTTTTCAAAAAGTACCAACTTTGAAGCACCATATCTCTTAAATGGTTGATCTTATGGAAAAAATTTATATGTGTCAAAGTTGTTTATTGGATCAAAATCTACAACTTTCATGTTGGAAGTTTTTTTCAGTTTGTAGGTGAAATTTTGAGAAATTCCCTTTCAAAGTTTGGAAAAAACCATTGAAAAACACTTAGAAATTTTTCTAAGTATGAAAAGTCAAACTTTTGACTTTTGATTCTTGATTGATTTTCTTGATTTTTCTTGATCAAATGACTTCTCATATCATATATTGATGATTTAAAACTTCAAAAGTCATGGTTGACCAAAATTCCCCAAAAGTCAATGGTGATCTTGTACAGTTGACTTTTTCAGACGAATCGCGTTTCTGGAGATTTCAAATGAAACAAGCTATCCTCACCAAATGAATAGTATGAATGGATCATATTGAGGTATTAGAGGATATTGAATCATGGTTTGAGTTGTGGCACCATGTCCTGATTAAAAAGTCAGTTGTTCAGTGAATTAGGTCAAAAACCCTAATTGTCGACCAGATGAAATTGATGACTGTAAGTCTTGAATTGAGATGTAATTTCCATTGTATGTTGTCATAGGGATTATTTGAAGATGATTGAAACCTTTTATTGACTTCCTGGGGATTTTTAGGGTTTCCCAAATGTGATCCCTGATTTCAGTCCCTGATAGTTCAAAAACCCTGATCTAAGGATTTGTCTGATCAATCTTTGTATAGGAGATGTTCTGAGCCAATGGATTAGGTCAAAATGATGCACTTGGGGTCTTGAGGTCATGTCCCAAGTCATTAGGTCAAATTCTGAGCAAAAGTCAAGAGTATGCTATCTTCAGTCAAAACCCTAATTCAGTCGATTCAAAGCTGTTGAGCTTGTTGAAATGAATCTCTGAGGACCAAATGTTGATTGTTGATGAAGATAGTTCATTTGAGATGAAGGGAGAACAAAACCCTAATTGATTATTACTTGTACTGATGAGTAATTTCCTGATTAAATCCTGCTGAGCCACAAGTAACAAACACAAGCTATGCAATTTGTTAGAGATGCAAATGATGCATATGCTAATGATATGAGGTGGTATCTTAGGTCAAAAATTGAGGTATGACAGATGCCCCTATTTAAGTTTCTTCAACTTGAGATATGAAGATTGAAAATCTTCGTTTTGATAGGGTGGAAGAGACTTAAATATCAGAAGACGCGAATTTTGGACCTAAGATACCAAAATTGCGAATGATGCAAGGATATCTTTACCGAGGGAATATCAAGAACTGACTCCACTGGGGAAAAGAGATTGGGAAGGATGCCTCAATCTGTTTTAAGGAAGAGAATCCATTTTTGTTCTTTTTGGGAAAGCAAGTGTATGCTTCACCGGGGAATGATAGCTTTGTAAAAAACTTACCAATCGACATTATCGACTATCAACACAGGGATAGACTTGTTTAATAATGCGAAGGTGAAAGGTATGAAACTGTGTTACCGACTACCAGCATGGTGATAGACTTGACAAGGTAAAAGAGTTTCAAAGGTTCGGTTAATATTACCGACTATCAGCCTTGTGATAGACATGTTGAATAATATAACCAGAACAAAAGGTTACCGACTACCAGCTTTGTGATAGTGGTTTTGAAGACATGATCAATTATCAGCCAAGTGATAAAATGATCCTGGAGACTTTGCTAGGGAAATTACTGGATATTCAGCCTTGTGAACAGTAATAAGGCCCTGATTGCCAAATGATCTTCATGATTGATTTCCTTGAGAGGAAAAGTCTTTTGGAAGAGACATAAGCTGCTTATTGTCTGTCTTTTCTTGACTCTATTTGGAGAATCGGAATTTGAATCTTTGGTAAAGACAAAGTTCTAACCATGAATGAATTGGAAAGAAACAGTCAAACAAGACTTTGTACCCATGAGGAATGAACTCAACTGGGGATCTCCTCCTTTGCTTTGAATGGAGAAACTGAAGCAACCTTCTTCCACGAGGAACGATCTCAGTGGGGAACTGGAGAAAGAAGATGTTCTTTCTGCTTATGGGTGACAACCTACTTGGAGAGATGACACGCCCATACTTGTTTTTTTTTTTTTTGGAGGATAGATATATCCTAAACGAGTGATTTTAAATCAAACATTGAAAAATGCAAGAATGCATAAATGATGCAAATATGTATGAATGATGAATGTCATGAATGTAGCGTGCATGCTGACAATACTGACAGACAAAGAAGTATGTACTGGAGAGGGACCGACGTCGCAATACAGCCAGATACTTGGCAAATGTTCTTCAACACGGTGTAGATAACACGGGTGATGAATGGTGCTGCGTGCTTTAAAACTTCTCTGGGGAAGATAAGCATCTTTACTGGGATGGAAGAGCTTCTTCACTGGAGATGAAATCTTCGTCACTAGGGATAAAAGACCTTCTTCACTGGGGATAGAAGAGCTTCTTCCTATGGAGATAGCTGTTGATGTTCCTTCCGTTGTTCACAACTCAAAGGAAAATTTCGCTTTTATTTTGAAAAAAGAAAAGTGAAGTAAATTCATTTAAAACTTATTTTTTCCTCTTTCAAAAATAAATAACACAATTAAAGCGTCATTTTGCAAGCTGAAAGAAATTAAAGATTGCAAACAAATGGGCACAAGGCTCAAATTTATTTAATAGAATGGTAACCAGCTAAAGGCGTGATTCCATGGAGTATTTACAAAAGTTGGAAATGGTAATTATGCGGAAAAGGCTACATTGAAAGCAATAACCACTATTCCCTCTAATAACTTTGAGTTCCAACTGTGCTTGTCGCTTCAGATTGGCGATGATTTGATGGAAGATCCTTTGATGAAAAAGACGATTCAGATGACGAAGTATGGACTGATGCAGTTACTTTGTCATAAATCCCTAATTTTTGCCTAGATTGCCCTTTCAGGTTTTCAATCTACCAGGATGAATTTTTTTGTTTTTGTCTCTAATTTTTGCCTGGACCGCCCTTTCGGGTTTTCAGTCCACCGAGACGCTCATTTTTGCCTAAGTCGCCCTTTGCGGGTTTTCAACTTACCGAGCTGTTCTTTTGTTCCTTTTTTAGACAAAGTATTTCTTGACTGCATCAGCATTCACAGGATGTGGGAGTTCATCACCATCCATGGTTGCAAGAGTCATGGCGCCGCCAGAAAATGTTCTTTTGACAACATACGGGCCTTCGTAATTAGGAGACCATTTGCCCCTAGAATCTGGTTGAAAAGACAAGATCTTTTTAAGCACGAGGTCGCCTTCTCGAAATTCACGAGGTCGAACCTTTTTGTTGAAAGCTTGTTTCATCCTTGCTTGGTATAACTGTCCATGGCATAGAGCAGTCATACGTTTTTCTTCGATTAAGTTCAACTGATCGTATCTGCTTTGACACCATTCAGCCTCTGATAACTTAGTCTCCATGAGGACTCTCATTGATGGTATTTCAACTTCTACGGGGAGCACAGCTTCCATGCCGTATACTAGAGAAAAGGGAGTTGCCCCTGTTGAAGTACGCACTGAAGTACGGTACCCATGTAAAGCAAATGGCAGCATTTCATGCCAGTCTTTGTAAGTGACGACCATTTTCTGGACAATCTTCTTAATTTTCTTGTTGGCGGCTTCAACGGCGCCGTTCATTTTTGGTCTGTAAGGAGAAGAGTTATGATGCTCAATCTTGAATTCCTCACACAGTTCTTTCATCATCTTGTTGTTCAAGTTTGAACCATTGTCAGTAATGATCTTGCTGGGAATACCATATCGGCAAATGATGTTATTCTTGATAAACCTCACAACCACTTGTCTTGTAACATTGGCGTAAGACGCTGCTTCGACCCATTTAGTGAAGTAATCAATTGCTACCAAGATGAAACGATGACCGTTTGAAGCTTTCGATTCGATCATTCCAATCATATCGATACCCCACATGGAGAAAGGCCACGGAGATGAGAGAACATTGAGTAGAGTCGGTGGCACATGGATCTTATCTGCGTAGATCTGGCACTTGTGACATCTCTTCACGTGTTTGTAACAGTCTGATTCCATTGTCAACCAATAGTATCCTGCTCTTAAGATCTTCTTGGACATTGCATGCCCATTTGAATGAGTTCCAAAGGACCCTTCATGCACTTCATGCATTAACACGTCTGCTTCGTGTCTATCCACGCATCTGAGCAAAACCATGTCGAAGTTTCTTTTGTATAGCACATCTCCGTTCAGGAAGAAACTGCCAGAAAGTCTCCTTAGAGTTTTCTTATCTTTGTTTGATGCCCCAAGTGGGTATTCTTGAGCTTGAAGGAAGCGTTTGATGTCGTGAAACCACGGTTTATCATCGATGACTGCTTCAGTTGCAAACACATAGGCGGGCCTTTCAAGGCGCGTAATTCTGACTGTAGGCATATCGTTCCAATGATTGACTTTGAACATGGAAGATAAAGTGGCCAAGGCGTCTGCCATTCGATTCTGATCTCGAGGTATATGATGCAATTCAACCTTGTTGAAGAAAGTCAACAGACGTCTTGCATAATCTCTGTAAGGAATCAAGCCAGGGTGGTAAGTTTCCCACTTGTCTTTGATTTGGTTGATCACGAGGGCTGAATCTCCATATATGTCTAGGATCTTGATCCTTAAGTCAATGGCTTCTTCGAGACCCATGATACAAGCTTCATATTCTGCGATGTTGTTGGTGCACTCAAATAGCAATCTGGCGGAGAATGGGATATGAGTACCCTTGGGAGTGATGATGATTGCCCCAATTCCATTGCCAAAAGCCTTTACTGCTCCATCGAAAATTAGGCCCCATCTTGATCCAGGTTCAGGACCTTCTTCAGGTAACGGTTCATCACAATCTTTCATCTTCAAGTACAAGACATCTTCATCAGGAAAGTCAAACTTGAGAGATTGATATTCATTAATTGGTTGATGCGCCAAGTGATCGGCGAGAATGCTTCCTTTGACCGCTTTTTGAGCACGGTATTCAATGTCATATTCGGATAACAGCATTTGCCATCGGGCAATCCTTCCTGTTAAGGCAGGCTTTTCAAAGACATACTTGATCGGATCCATTTTGGAGATTAACCAAGTAGTATTGTTGATCATGTATTGGCGGAGACGTTTTGAAGCCCAAGCCAAAGCACAACACGTTTTTTCGAGCATGGAGTAACGAGACTCACAGTCTGTGAATTTCTTACTCAAGTAATAGATGGCATGCTCCTTCTTACCGGTTTCAGCTTGCTGTCCAAGCATACAACCCATGGATTCTTCCAACACGGTAAGGTACATGATTAGTGGTCTTCCTTCAACCGGAGGAATCAATATTGGTGGTTCTAACAGGTACTCTTTGATACTGTCAAACGCTTTCTGGCAATCTTCAGTCCATACAACCCCTTGATCTTTGCGGAGAAGCTTGAAAATTGGCCCACAAGTAGCAGTCATTTGAGAGATAAACCTGGAGATATAGTTCAATCGTCCGAGAAATCCTCTTACTTGCTTTTCAGTTTTTGGTGCAAGCATCTCTTGAATAGCTCTGACTTTGTCGGGATCTACTTCAATACCTCTTTGGCTGACAATGAAACCCAAGAGTTTTCCAGATCTAACCCCAAAAGTACATTTGTTAGGATTCAAGCGAAGCTGATATTTCCTTAGTCGCTGAAACAACTTCAAAAGGTATTCAATATGTTCTTCTTCTGTGCTGGACTTGGCTATCATGTCGTCCACATAAACTTCAATTTCTTTATGCATCATGTCATGAAAGAGAGTAGTCATTGCCCTTTGGTAAGTTGCGCCTGCATTCTTTAATCCAAACGGCATCACTTTGTAGCAAAAGGTACCCCATGGGGTGATGAAAGATGTCTTCTCCATGTCTTCGGGAGCCATCTTGATCTGATTATAACCGGAGAACCCGTCCATGAAGGAAAAGACGCTGAATTTAGCGGTGTTATCAACCAGCATGTCGATATGCGGTAATGGAAAGTCATCTTTTGGACTGGCCTTGTTCAAGTCACGATAGTCAACACACATTCTGACTTTGCCATCTTTCTTTGGAACTGGCACTATGTTGGCTAACCATTGAGGATACTCAGAGGTGACAAGAAAACCTGCGTCGAGTTGTTTTTGAACTTCCACTTTGATCTTGTTAGCCATATCAGGGTGAGTCCTTCGCAATTTCTGCTTAACCGGCGAACATTCTGGCTTCAATGGCAAATAATGCTGAACAATATTGGTATCCAACCCAGGCATGTCTTGGTAGGACCAGGCAAACACGTCAACATATTCTTTGAGAAGGTCTGTCAACTTACTCTTGATATCAGCATCAAGCAGCGATCCAATGGTCACTTCTTTTTTGTCTTCTTCAGAACCCAAGTTAATCTTTTCTAAAGGCTCTTTGTGAGGCAGAATGGCTCTTTCCTCGTGCTTAAGTAATCGAGAGATCTCGTCCGGGATCTCCTCTTCTTCCTCTTCTTCGGCTTCGAACACAGGAAACTCAAAGTTGGGAGAGGGCATAGGGTTATTGCATTCAATGGGTTTATCAATAGTTAATCTGCACATGTGATTTATATTTATTTCAGAAAATTTATGAATGCAAGAGTGTATGCAGATTTTTTTTGAAAAGTTTTTTCATTTTGGTTTTTTAGGATTACCATTTCCAGAAAAAGCAAAAAATAAAACACATAGTGTAGGGAATTCAAAATGACACTTTATTTATGATTCATTTTTGAAACAAAGCCCTAAACACAAACTCATTTGTCTTGGGCTGGACAAAGAGGGAAACTTTTAAAACAAAGCCATATACACAAAGTTATTTGGGCGGAACATTTGAAAGCAAAGCCCTATGAAACATCTCTCTGCTTTGGGCAAGGCAGGAGTTCAAAATAACAGCGAGGTGATTACTTTGAGCGGCGAACAACATTCGGAACGTCGACAGCTTTCCAGTAGATACGAACTCCTCTGTGTATTATGTATTCAGGAAAATTCTCCCCCAGAATTATCTTCAGTATTGACATCGTTTGCTGGTCGAGCAGGATTTGAAGGTCCTGGTTCGTCACCCTTGTTCTTTGTAGAGTTGAAACGGTCTTCTTCTACTTCTTGAAGAGCATAAGACGAGTCACAATCTTCAGAATTTTCAGGATGTATTTCCCAGTCTTCAGGATGAAGAGACTCATTGTCAGCGACACTTTCTGAGTCAACTGCGGGATCATCTTCCCCTTCATCTTCAAAAATGGCATTTATGTGATAATAACCATCTTCAGGATTATCAATCTTGGCAGATGCGTTGAATCCGAAATCTTCAGTAATTTCAGGTTGCTGAGAAAATTGACAGGGCTGATAAGCCTCTTCTGGTTGACTATTATATTCAAAGGGATCTCCCCATCCAGTTGGTTGGATATCCTCAATCGCAATCTTGTAACTTTCAGGTGCAGTATATTTCACCATATAATCAAATTTTCCACTTGGTTGTCCCAAGGTGTCCCAGATCTCTGCAGGAACAGGCTCAATTTCATTGCCTTTGGATTCTTCTGAAGGAGGATATGGTTCTTCCGGAGATATGTATCCCGAGTCATTGAGATAACATTTCCATTCTTCTTCAGGATCAGGTAGACCTTCTTCGATACATTCTTCGATAAGGACGTTAACCTCTTGAGGAATTGGATTAAGGAATCCTCCACTAATGAATGTTTCTTTGATCGGACGAAGGGTTTCATCCTTCTTAGTGCAGCTTGATAATGTTGGTGAACATCCGAGACCTGCTCTAGTTTCATTCTTGGTCGGGATCAGAACTTGCCCCCAGCCAGTGGTAGTTCCATCTTTCACTACTTTTACTGCCTCTTTGTAAGAAGAGATTGATGCTTTCTTCTTGGAAGATTCGTCTTCTAAAGAGAGACCTTGGAACTGCGTTCCTTCCACATCATCAGCACTGATAAAAGAGAAATTGGATAAATGGCTCACCATCAAGGCTTGTTCTCCACTTATCGTTACCAATTTTCCATTTGTTAGAAATTTTAACTTTTGATGGAGCGTAGAAGTTACTGCCCCTGCTTCATGGATCCATGGTCGTCCTAACAGACAGCTATAAGCAGCTTGAATGTCCATGACCTGGAAGGTGATTTGAAATGTATGTGGACCAATTGTCATGGGAAGGTTGACTTCGCCAATAACAGATTTTCGCGATCCATCAAATGCTTTGACAACTACACCACTGAACTTCATAGGCATTCCTTGGTAAGACAAACGAGCAAGAGTCGTCTTTGGCATCACATTCAAGGAAGATCCGGTGTCTACCAACACATTGGACAAAGAGTCTGACTGACAGTTCATAGAAATGTGCAAAGCAAGATTGTGATTTCTACCCTCCTCGGGGAGTTCTTCATCACAGAAGCTTAAATTGTTGCAAGCTGTTATGTTGGCTATTATCCCATCAAAGTGGTCAACAGTCACATCATGGTCTACAAAAGCTTGATCCAAGACTCTCATCAGGGCTTCCCTGTGTGCTTCAGAGTTTAACAGCAATGAAAGTATTGAGATCTTTGAAGGAGTCTGCATAAGCTGATCCACAATCTTGTATTCACTTCTTTTGATAAGCTTCAAAATTTCATCAAAATCAGGATTGACATTGGTTCCACTGGATTGACCAACATCAGTGTTTGTATTACTGACAGGAGTTTCCACAGGATTTCCCACTGGAACATTGACAGGATTTTGTCCGGTAGCAGGAGCAACAGGTTGCTTTGGAGGTAGTGGAGTATACACACGTCCACTTCTTGTTACTCGACTCACATCAGCGATATTCACGACAGATGAAAGAGTAGGTAAAGGAACTTCTTGTCCATTCTTTATCATTGTAGCATTGTAGTTGTATGGAACTGCCTTGTCAGAGTCATAAGGAATAGGTCCAGGTAGACAAATGATCAAAGGAGCAACAGGAACCTTCGGCTTGTTGTAAGTAACTTCTATGCGCTCAGGCATGTTGAAATGAGGAACGATGACGTTAACTGTAGGCATTTCCGAGTTTATATCTGAGACTAAAAGCTCATGCGGATAACATCCTATCATGTTAACTTCATTTTCATTCCTATTTCTGTAGATCTGAATAGTACCATTATCCAACAGAACTTGAAGATCTCTTCTCACAATCGAACATCCATGAGAATCTACACAACATATGCTACAGGATCCATAATGATGCTGGCGAAAATTCTGCCCTCGACAGAGAGTGGCGTGCATTTGTACCAAATCGGCTCTTGAGAAATTGATATTATAGACTCGATATGGACCAGGACATCCATACACCATGTTTACAACATGCCCTCCATGATTGGGCAGCGGATTTGCTTGCACATTTGGATTCAAATTTCTGAAAGAGAGAAGATTAGATCTAACCAACCTTTAAACTTCATGTTTCAAAGCTATGCAATGCTCGAGATCATGGCCAGGTGCTCCTTGATGATAAGGGCATGAGACCTCAGCTTTGTACCACCATGGTAGTTTCTCAGGTACGGGTGGTGGTGCTTTAGTTTGAACAAGACCTCTTTCAATCAAAGCAGGATACAACTCTGTGTAAGTCATTGGAATCGGATCAAACTGTGGAGCTCTTTGTACACGATTCTGATTATTGTTAAACTGCTGAACCTGTGGTCATGGCTGTTGCTGTTGAAACTGCGGAGTAAAACCCGGATTTGGTGCAGTATTAACGGCTGGCGCAATAGTAGCAATCTGTCGTTGACGATTGACATTTCCTCTTGGCTTTCCTTGGGATACCATGTCAACACTTTGTTCTTTCTTCTTTGGGAAACCACTTCCAAACTTTTTGGTTCCGCTTGAAGATCCACCTTCTTTAGTTAGACGTCCGGTTCGAACTCCTTCTTCTAGACGCATCCCCATGTTTACCATTTCAGTGAAATCACTTGGAGCACTAGCAATCATGCGTTCATAATAAAATGGACTGAGAGTATTCAAGAAGATCTTTGTCATCTCTTTCTCTTTTAACGGTGGATTAATCTGAGCAGCAGTTTCTCTCCATCGTTGGGCATACTCTTTGAAAGCTTCATGGTCTTTCTGAGCCATGGATCGAAGCTGATCTCTGTCCGGAGCCATATCCGAGTTATACTTGTATTGTCGGACAAAGGCCTCACCTAGGTCATTGAATGTTCGAATATTGGTGCTATCCAAACCTGTGTACCACTTCAGTGCGGCGCCAGTCAAACTGTCTTGAAAGTAATGGATAAGCAACTGATGATTATCTGCATAAGTAGACATCTTCCTGGCATACATCACAAGATGGCTTTGTGGACAAGAACTTCCTTTGTATTTCTCAAAGTCAGGGACCTTGAATTTAGCTGGTATCTGTACACTGGGAACCAAACATAGCTCCTGGGCGTTCTTTCCAAACAAATCTTTTCCCCAAATAGCTTTGACTTCCAGCTGAATCTGGTTGAACTGCTCTTGGAGATCTCCTACAAGATTACGCTGATTTGTGCTATCACCCTGATCATGATAAATCTCATTGTCTCCGTAAGGAATAGTGTGAACCATAGGAGTCGGAACTGTCATAGTGGGTTGAGAAAGTGCCATAGTGACTTGAGAAAAAGTTACCCCCTAATTTGGAGTGAACAGTGAACTTTGTGCAGCGGGCGCTTTAGTTGTGGATGTTTGAACCCCAGAAATATTATGGCGGAATCCTGTACCAAAACTGAAAGGCGTGCCCCAACCTTCTGGCATGGAGAAAGATGGAATACCGAATGCAACTGTAGAAACTGGAGTAGTGACTTCAGATGTTACCGTTGCTTGACTGTTGGGTGGCGGCGGCTGATTTTGTGCGGCCATTAAGGAGTCAACCAGAGTGGTGAGACTTTCCAACTTTTCCTGAAGGGTGGTCATTATACCACGGAGCTCAATATTCTCTTGTTCAGAGTGTTCCATTACTCTTCTTCTGCTTGAACGAGTATTGTATCTGTGATCTGATTGCGAGCGCGGTCGAGAAACTTTGAGACGCGACAGCTTGACGATCTATTGGAGAAAGATCCAAAAGATAAGACTCTAGACAACAGACTCGATATACAGAATGATGTATGCAAAAAGAGGTTTATGATTTTTCCAAATATCTTAAAGATTATTTCCTTGCAAACATTTGAACACAAACTATTCTTTTATTGAAATAATGGGAAATGTTACAACATTGGAGCGTAGCTCCTTACAGAATCAAATGATACATGAAAATTTAAATAAATCCTAAACATCTTCATCGGACGAAGAACCAAATGCATTGTGCAGCTTGAGCTTCATGATTTCTTTCCCATAGCGAGCTTTCAAATCGGCCTTTTCAGCTCTCAGCTTGTCAACCACATTCTTCCAATTGTCAGGTATCGGAGCGTTGCTTGTTGAGCCTTCAAGCTTTTTCTTGCTTTCTTTGATGTATCTTCTGATTGCGGCATCTTTCCGACGGATCTTCTCATCTTTGTTCATGAGCCATCCATCCTGATAATAGAGAGTTTCTTCATGTTCTTTCACTTGTTTCTTCAACTTTCTATTTTCCACATCAGTTCTTCGAAACTTTTCTTTCCAAGCGTCTTTTTCTATCCTCATCTTGGTCAAAGTGTCTTGGTATTCCTCCATAGCGGGAATGTTGGGTCGTTGAGGCACCACAGGGAACATGGGTTTTTCATAATCATAAGGCATTTGAAAATCCCTTGCTCTTTTCTTTACCCAACAGATGTAGGCGTTCGTAGCGATACAGTTCTTTATCTCACCTTTTTCTTTCCATCGGATGTCGTACCAGGCTTTCACCATTTTTGTTTTCAACCCTTGAGGATCATTTCCTTCCTGATAGAAGTAACTTTCCACTGTAGGGCCAATGGGTTTAGTTGAATTTGCATACCCGAGTTGTCGTCGGGCTAGGACCGGATTGTAGTTAATTCCTCCTTGTGTACCAATGAGGGGTACGTTGGCGAATTCTCCACAACTTTCAATGGTTTCTGTACCGCAGCGAGCCAAGGTATACCACTGAATATCATTATTAGTAAGAGACATAAGTCTTTGAGACCAACGTAAACCTTCCCGGTTTTCCGTGAAAATGGGAGACTTAGGTAAGTGTGAAACAATCCATTTAAACAACAAAGGTGCACAACATACAATAATTCCACCACCTTGGTGATTCCTATGATGGACAGAGAAATACATGTCACCAAGCAGAGTCGGAACGAGATTTCCATTCAAAAAGACCTTTATGGCATTGATATCAACAAAGTCGTTGATATTGGGAAACAGAACCAACCCATAGATGAGCAAGGCTAGTACAGCTTCAAAAGCTATCATGCTACCAGTTTCGATGAAATCAAAGGCTCTCTTTATTAGAAACTGTGAAGGCAAACCTGGAAGGTTTCCTTTGGTAGTCCAATTACTCTCTATTTCAGATTTCTTCAGGTGGGTTCCTGTTGCAATGACTGGTGACTTAGGAATGGCTTCCGAACCATTGAAAGGTATTTTGTCAGACACAGGAATACCCAAAAGATTGGCATATTCTTCCAAGGTTGGTACCAACTGATAGTCTGGAAAGGTAAAACACCGGTAGACGGGGTCATAAAACTGAACCAGAGTTTTGAGAAGTCCTTCATCAACATGAGTGTTCAAGATAGGCAAAAGCTTTCCATGGCTTTTCCTAAAATCAGAAGGATCTTGTACAAAAGACGCTAACTCTTTCAGTCTTTCCACATTAGGCTCTTTGAAACCGTACCTCTTGGTATGCCTTTTTACCCACTCCATAACCTAATCCTATAATGTTTGCAAAGAAAATTCTCTAATTGTTTGAAAAAATCATGTTTTTATGGAAAAAGATTTTTTTATTTTTTTATGGATGTATGAATGCGTGGATGCATGGATGCCACATATTCAAACATGGTAAAACAAACATGGTAGTTCAAACATGGTACACACAGGTTCAAAGGTCCAGCGTCACGAGCATGAGGTCAGAGAACCAAACATGGGATAGTTCTAGTTAATCACCTGCAAAACATGTTCTACTGATACGTCAGAGTCTACATTTTTCTTTCGGATATTACCGGCTTTCCACAATTAAACTCATGAGCCAGCAATATTCTCAAGAAAAACTCGTCTGAGTGTGGTTCTCCGCATGACAACTAATCCAAGTCTTCACCTGAATTGTTTCTGCACCACAACCTAATAAGGCCAGGATGGGTTGGGGTTCTACAGCCAACTCAGCTTCTACAGTTCAATGAAAGCAATAATGTCTTCGCAATTAACTCGCTAAACATATATTACAAACAAGGAACCTCCACTGAGCGGAAGGATTCTCACGTGCGCCTGCACATGACTATACCCTCCACCTAATTCTTATGTGTACTTAATCCGGGTTAGGATTTGTCCATAATGTATCACTTGTAACAGAGCCACACAAGTAACAGAACCAAAGAACCAAACAAGAACATAATAAAAATAAAACAAATAGAAATAACCCTTTCTTTGGAAACAATAAAAAGATGGTCCCCAGTGAAGTCGCCATTTTTCTGTCGCGGGGAAAAATCGTTGTCTTTTTTCGGGATGAGACACCTGATGCCTTCTTTGGGCTCGAGTGCTCAAAAAAATGATTTTTCTTTTGTACGGACCAAACTTTTTATTATTTCCAAAGGAGGAAAAGGAAAAAAGCTGCAATAACCTAAAAGTGGGGGGAGAGATCTTTGGGTAAGAGGGTTGGTTATACGAAGGGAAGGTATTAGCACCCAACGTATCTATAGTACTCTATAGGTTTCTTTGCTTTGTTTTTCATTCCATGTTATTGAGAGGTTCTTGTGAAATAGGTGGGACCTAAGGTGTTTGTTTGATTATGCTCGCAAAGATCATCGCGATCCTCTGCATACATATCCCTTAGAGGGAATCAGAGCATCTGTAGCTCGGGGTCTACGGGTGCTAAGGTTTGAGTGGTTTTTTTTGTTTTATTTTGCTCGCCAAGGATCGACCTTGTGCCTACGTATTCTCAAAGGGATGTTGAGAAAGTCAGAGCAATCGTAGTTCCCACTTATTCTAGTGGAAGCAAAGGATAAGAGACAAATGTCATCTAAATGTTCGATGTATCTAATCTATATCATCACATACATCTGTTTGATTTTTGAAAATCTTTTCATTATAAGCCCGGGGCCATGCCACTTAGGGTGCTTAGAATGATAAAGATGTTTTTGTTGTTTAACCAGCCTTGTGGCAAAAACTTTCAATGAAGTCACCCTTGTGACAAAAAGTTTTGATTAATCAGCCAGCCTCGTGGCAAAAGTTTCAATGAAGTCAGCCTTGTGACAAAAACTTTGATTAATCAGCCAGTACGGTGGCAAAACGGTTTGATTGATTAGCCAGCCTTGTGGCAAAAAGGTTTGATTGATTAGCCAGCCTTGTGGCAAAAAAAAAGTTTGATTTGATTGATCGTTTGTGATGATATAGAAGAGATACTCCTATCATAGAGATGATAAATGTCTAATCTCCTAGGGTATTTGATTTGGATATTGGGGATGCTTATAAGAAGCCCGTGGGTCCTTGTACGAAGCCCAAGAGGAGGCTATCCGAGGGTCCTTGCATTGTAAGCCCAAGAGGGGGCTATGGGAGGGACAATCCAGGGTCCTTGCATTGTAAGCCCAAGAGGAGGCTATGGGAGGGTCACTCGTTTGTACAAAGCCCAAGGGGAGGCATGGTATAGTTGGTCTGAGTTCTTAGAGCGATTTCACCGGGAAACCATACTCTATGTCCTAACCTAAACTAGTGGAGATTCTTTGCACGAAGCCCAATAGGAGGCTATGGGGAACCTAGTATTGTACTAAGTTGAGCAAGCACATATATCACACATATGAACAAACATGAACAAGTATGAACAAACATGAACAGGTATGAACAAATATGAACAAACATGACAAAGTGTGTGTATATAATGGAGTTTATGAAGGAAATATACCTGTAAGCATGATCCATTTGTATACACAGGGGCTCGGGACTCACACTCGGGGAGAGGTCCGCTTGAGTTTATTCAAAGCTATGTAAACAGGTTTTTACAAGGGCTTGGGACTTATACCTACATGGAGGCCCATGGTATATTTTTGGGAAGATTTAAAGAAAACCTTCATTTTTGGTTTGTTATTCGAAGTTAAAAAACAAACTGATCGAGATATGTACAAAAAGGTGTGTGTACAATGAAATACCTAATTTCATGTACGGGAATGGGACTTATACCTACGTGGAGGCCCGTGTTTTATTTACAAAACATGGTTGATTGTTTTATTAACAGAACGCGAGTTTTCGCTTTTGAAAAACTGTTTGAAGATTTGTTTGAAAAGTTTATTTGTTTTGAAGACTGTACAAAAAGAAAAGAAATGGGACTTACACTCTCTAATATTCGAGAGGCCCCACTTCGTTTTGAAAATCAATTGATCAATTAAAAGGTTTAATCAATAGTTTCAAAAAGAAATGGTTTATCGTCTTTGAAGAAAAATGCGATCGCTTGTTTTAAAACGATTTGAATTTGACAAAAGTCAACTTAATTAAGTTAAAACAAGTTCTAATACTCAATTAAGACCTAAGTGATTTAGGGTTTGATCAAAAAAATATTCACAAGTGATTAGGTTTGAAAATTAAATGAAAAACAAATATTTAAAGTATTTAAAAACACTTAAAAATGTATCATTTTAAACCTAATTAAAAACACATTAAATAAATCTTTTTTTGTGATTTTTTTTGATATTGTCAAAATATGTATATTAAATAAGAGGTGTGTAAAAAATGAAGAGAAAATAAATTAATTTGATTGGTTAAATTAATTGGTGAAGTTGTGAAGAAAATAGAGAAAAATAGTGATAAAAAAAAGGTTTTGTCTTCCAAAGGGCTTGAACCCACGCACCCATGCTTGCCAACCAAAACAATGACCAACTGAGCTGCGCGCGCAGCTTGTTATATGTATGCCTCCATTTAATTATATTTTAAAATGAAATATTTGAATTTCCTGAACAAAAATGGCGCCAGGAACACACCCTAATTTGATTTTTTGAAAATCTTTGAAACTGGACCAAATTGATCAAGTAAAGGGTCTATCTTGCTCGGTTTTTCACAAGGATCATGATGATGATCTTTAATTTCATTTATTTTTACCCTAGGGCTATCAATTTTCTGATGAACACGAAGAACCCTAATTCTATGATTCAATCTGAAATCGTGTATGTGCAAGTTATGATGCAATTGATTGAGGGTTAATGATCCATATGTATGCAGAAACATGATGGCAAAGCAATATTTCATTTATGATGCGTGTATGTATGAGTTTGAAGTTCAAGAGAGCTTACCTTAAAAATGGCAAAACTGGAAATCGAATTCTGCAAATGAGGGATTCCAGATGTTGTTTCTTGATCTGAACACCTTCAATGGACCTTATGGAACATGTTTGGATGCCTGGAACAATTTGAAAACCTCTTGATCAATCCATGGTACTCGATCTGCAGTATGGTTCAAGTGAGGATCGAATTTGATGATGGAGGTGTTTCAGATTGTTGGTGATGGCTGGGATAGCTCATATATGGTATGTGTTTGGATGATAACGCTCATTATGTCTGCAGTATGGAATGTGTTTGGATGTTTAACTTGGACAGAAATGAGCTAGAATGAAAATTGGCATGATAAGGCTCATTATGTGTTCATATGGAGGTTGAAATGCAATTCTGAGTTTTGGGGTAATTTGAGGTGTGTGAGTGGTTCAAACACTTCCTAATTGATGTTTAGAAGTTGTTGGAATCATCACTTTGGCCAGAACTTCAAGGATTTGGAGGTTGGAATTTCTACCTACTTGAAACTTAAGAAACTTGCATTCTAAGAAAGAAAGAGAAAACCTATAATTTGTGAGGTTTTGATGTGAATTGAAGAGTGATTTGCACCTCTATTTATAGGCCAAGAGTTCTGAACTCAGACCTTTGCAAGTTGATCAAGAATTGGTGATTTGGCTTAAGAGATAAAATGGAATCTTTCACATTAAATGCAAATGGTTAAAAGTGACTTAACCATGGTTATTTCTCTAAGCTTCTTATCTCTTCCATTCTGATCTTCAAATCAGAAAATATCATTCAATTATTGCATTGGTGTGTCATCACTTGGATTATAGGTCATGTAGTCTTGAAACTTAGTGAAAAATGGTGAAAATTCAAGTGAAAATGATCACTAATGTCAAAATTTAAAACCATGGCTACACTCCATATTTTTTCATGCTCTTGGTCATTTTGGAAAGCTCATATTACACACTTCAAAACCCTAGTTGAAAGTTTCTTCAAGATCTTTAAGGAAGTGGGTGAAAAAGATCCATGAACTTTGAAGAAAATGAGATTTCAAGTGAAGTTTTCAAAAAGTACCAACTTTGAAGCACCATATCTCTTAAATGGTTGATCTTATGGAAAAAATTTATATGTGTCAAAGTTGTTTATTGGATCAAAATCTACAACTTTCATGTTGGAAGTTTTTTTCAGTTTGTAGGTGAAATTTTGAGAAATTCCCTTTCAAAGTTTGGAAAAAACCATTGAAAAACACTTAAAAATTTTTCTAAGTATGAAAAGTCAAACTTTTGACTTTTGATTCTTGATTGATTTTCTTGATTTTCCTTGATCAAATGACTTCTCATATCATATATTGATGATTTAAAACTTCAAAAGTCATGGTTGACCAAAATTCCCCAAAAGTCAATGGTGATCTTGTACAGTTGACTTTTTCAGACGAATCGCGTTTCTGGAGATTTCAAATGAAACAAGCTATCCTCACCAAATGAATAGTATGAATGGATCATATTGAGGTATTAGAGGATATTGAATCATGGTTTGAGTTGTGGCACCATGTCCTGATTAAAAAGTCAGTTGTTCAGTGAATTAGGTCAAAAACCCTAATTGTCGACCAGATGAAATTGATGACTGTAAGTCTTGAATTGAGATGTAATTTCCATTGTATGTTGTCATAGGGATTATTTGAAGATGATTGAAACCTTTTATTGACTTCCTGGGGATTTTTAGGGTTTCCCAAATGTGATCCCTGATTTCAGTCCCTGATAGTTCAAAAACCCTGATCTGAGGATTTGTCTGATCAATCTTTGTATAGGAGATGTTCTGAGCCAATGGATTAGGTCAAAATGATGCACTTGGGGTCTTGAGGTCATGTCCCAAGTCATTAGGTCAAATTCTGAGCAAAAGTCAAGAGTATGCTATCTTCAGTCAAAACCCTAATTCAGTCGATTCAAAGCTGTTGAGCTTGTTGAAATGAATCTCTGAGGACCAAATGTTGATTGTTGATGAAGATAGTTCATTTGAGATGAAGGGAGAAAAAAACCCTAATTGATTATTACTTGTACTGATGAGTGATTTCCTGATTAAATCCTGCTGAGCCACAAGTAACAAACACAAGCTATGCAATTTGTTAGAGATGCAAATGATGCATATGCTAATGATATGAGGTGGTATCTTAGGTCAAAAATTGGGGTATGACAAATATATATATTATTCTATAGGTAAATGTCATAAAACCAGATGTGTAAAATATAGAAATTTCTTTTTAATAGGTTGGGGCAAAGTTTGGGATATTTTCAACAATAAAAATTATTTTCCCGTTAATATTCAATATTTCGATCAGTAACTTCATGTTTCCGTAAATATTTAATATGTTTATCAGTAATTCATGTTCTCGTTAATATTGAATATTTTATTCAGTAACTTCATGTTCCCATTAATATTCAATATTTTGATCAGTATCTTCATGTTCCCGCTAATATTCATTATTTTGATCAGTAACTTTGTATTTCCGTTAATATTCCAAACTTGTTCCCGTTAATATTCAATATTTTTATCAGTAACTTCATGTTCCCGTTAATATTCTTTATTTTGATCAGTAACTCCGTTTTTCCGTTAATATTCATTATTTTGGTCAATAACTTTGTGTTCCCGTTAATATTCAAAAATTGGATCAGTAACTTAATGTTTCTGATTATATTAAAAATTTTGATAAGTAACTTTTTCTTTCGTTAATATTCAATATTTTAATCAATAACTCCGTGCTCCCGTTAATATTCAATATTTTAAATATTAACGGGATATTCGTGCATTCGCACGGGGATTAGTGTGGTACGCTCATTTGTTTTAATATTCAATATTTCAATCAGTAACTTCATGTTCCCGTTAATGTTCAATATTTCGATCAGTAACTTCATGTTCCCGTTAATATACAACATTTTGATCAGTAATTCATGTTCTCGTTAATATTCAATATTTTATTCAATAACTTCACGTTCCCGTTAATATTCAATATTTTGATTAGTAACTTCATGTTCTTGCTTATTTTGTTCAATATTATATTTTTTTTATAACAAAAGAAATTGATGTAATTATTATTATGATACATTTCGTTCAGCAAAGATACATAATAAACTTAAAAATGAAATTGAGAAAGAATAGAATAATGAAGTATTATTTTATTAATATGCAATAAAAATTGGGAAGATTAATAAAGAATACACAATGTCAATTGTCCAATGCAATAAACTTAGTCACATTTACTTTCAAGGTATTCCAAATTTGTTCCCGTTAATATTCAATATTTTTATCAGTAACGTCATGTTCCGGTTAATATTCATTATTTTGATCAGTAACTCCGTGTTCCCGTTAATATTGAAAAAATTTATCAGTAAGTCAGTAAGTTAATGTTTCTGTTGATATTCAAAAAATTATCAGTAACTTCGTGTTCTCGTTAATATTCAATATTTTGTCAATAACCCCGTATTTCCGTTAATATTTATTATTTTGATTAGTAACTTCGTGTTCCCGTTAATGTTCAAAATTTATTCCCGTTAATATTCAAAATTTTGATCAGTAACTTAATGTTTCCGATAATATTCAAAATATTGATCAGTAACTTCGTGCTCCCGTTAATATTCAATATTTTAATCAATAACTGCGTGCTCCAGTTAATATTCAATATTTTGAATATTAACGGATACATGTTCATTCGCACTGGGACCAGTGTGGTACGCTCATTTGTTTTAATATTAAATATTTTGATCAATAAATATTATTTTTCCGTTAATATTTAATATTTCGATCAGTAACTTCATGTTTTCATCAATATTTTTGTTTCGGAATTATTTATAAAACTATTTAAATCAATTGTAAACTTATTCTCGTTATTATTCAACATTTAATTAAATGTGTTAATAACAGTACCATATGCGCGTACCATATAATTACCCGTGTGTATCCGTAATTTATTATTTTGTATTTGGATACAATTGACCCCATTAAAGTTTAATGGTAATACTTCAATTATATTATATTATATATAGATAAATATATATTGATTATTGATGATGCTAATTGATAACACGATTTTATATCGTATATTTAGCTTGAAACCCGTAGATATTTATAGCATTTTCCGTTTATTATGCTGATTTATTATGATATTACGCGAGTTTTTGCTTTGTTTCAGGTTTTACACTCTTATTATGACTATTTGTGAAAAGGAGAAGAAATGGAGCTAAAATGACCACTATTTATGCCTAAAAGATGAAAAATGGGTGCTGAAGTAAAAAGGGAGTGCAAATAAGGCCCAAATATGCTAAAGAAGACCCAAAGGCCCAAAAGAGACGAACCAGCCCATTGAAGATCAAATGTGCGTGGCCCAAACCACACAAGCAAGTGGAGATGCACGTCTCCAACGTCTCTATGCCACATTAGCAAAAGGGAGACGCACGTCTCCATTTCCCCTACATTTTCTCCACTTGAGACGCACGTCTCAAGTCATTCCAAGGCACTTCCTGAAGAAGCAGAGACGCACGTCTCCAAGCCCAGTCTGAAAAGCTCCCTCTTTTCACGCAACGTCACAGCAAAACCTCCCCTATAAATAGAACTTGCTACCTCAGTTCTAAATGTCCGATTTCCTGCTAACGAAGTGCTGCCGAAATTGTACCGTGCTTTATATTTTCTGCCTTCTTTCAATTCAAACAGTTATTTTCTCACAAGGATTTCTACACCGGAAATTGTTGTGAATCTTTTATAAATCTAGCCTTACGTTAGATTTATCGCTTTTATTTTTCCTTGTTTTATTTTCCGTCCATTTAAATTCCGAAGAACGATCCAGCCAACCTGTGGTGGAAGTTCAGTACTCGAAGATTCAATTGCAATTTATTTAATTCAGGTTTAATATTTACCGCCTTTATTTATATATTTATTTGCATGATATATTATATGCCAATTAACATGCCTTTTATTATAAACCAAATTAATTCATGCATGCTTAACCGTATTAATATGTCTGGCTAACTTACTAAGGTATCGGTATGTAAAGTAAGTTAACTGTGGGATCCGAAATAAATTGGCTTAATTATGTTTTGTTAACTATCACCTGTTTTTGGTTTGTATGTCTAATTTAATTAGTAAGTCTTGAGAACAATAGAGCGAAAGTTTGAGGTCTTAAGACGGTCAAAGGTTAAAATCAATAGAGCGAAAGTTTGAGATCTTTAACTGGATAGTAGACATAGGACATTAGTTTTAAGGTTGGCGAAAGCGTATTAAAACTAATTAGAACTTATTTATTTTCAAAAAGTGTTTTTAAACCCGCGCGGGATGGCGAAAGTCGTTAGGGATATTAGCATGTTCCGAGTCAACAGAGCGAGAGTTTGAGATTAGGAGATTTAAGTAGATAACGACTTCATAAAACAAGCATTTTATTAACTATGTTGTTTTCAAAAAGCGTTTCTAAATCTGATGGGATGGCGAGAGCGTACATTATGAGTTAGGATCGTAGTCTGAATCAATAGAGCGAGAGTTTGAGAGGAGGACTTTTATATAACATAGTTAGTAAAGATCTTTGATTTAATTAGAATCTGGCCAATGGAAATTCGGATCACCTAAGTTAGATGAAATACATACTGATATCCATTTATTATTATATTCCTAGATTTAAGATTTTAGTTTCCCCTTATTAACAACCCAAATATCATTAGCCTTAGCTTTACATAGTAACTTTAGATAACGGTAGGTCGATTTATAGTCCCTGTGGATTCGATATCTTTTAAAACTACACGACACGACTGTGCACTTGCAGTTATCCCGACTAATAGACACGTAAAGTCGCGATCAAGTTTTTGGCGCCGTTGCCGGGGACTATTTAAGTCGATATCGTAACTCACTGTTACACCGTAGAGACTAGGGCAATTCTTTCCTTTCTTTCTGAACGATTGTATGCCAAATACTCGTTCACAAGGAGGAGATTTAATACAACAAATTAACGAGATCGAACGTTTCATTAACGTCAAACGTCGAGCTCGCAATCTTCCCGAAGTAGCACCAATTCCGATTAATCAGGAATTGACTTTTACTGATCAAATCAATCAAATCACCCCAAAGTTAGAGATGGCTGCTCTTCGTCCTCTTAGAGACTATGCCGCTCCTTCGCGCGCTGAACCGCACTCAAGTATCGCACCACCTGCGATTGAGGCGAACAATTTCGAACTGAAACCTTCGTTGGTCCAAGCTGTTCAACAGAATCAATTCTCTGGAAGCCCTGCAGACGACCCCAACCTTCATTTATCAGTGTTCGTGCAATATGCCGACACTGTCAAAGCTAACAACGTTAGTTCCGAAGCTATTCGATTACGTCTCTTTCCTTTCTCCTTGAGAGATAGAGCTAGAGCGTGGCTTCAATCCCTGCCTTCCAATTTCATAACTACATGGGACGAATTGAAGAGAGTATTCTTAGCGAGATACTTTCCGCCTAGCAAAACTGCTATGCTAAGAGGTCAAATCAACGGATTTACCCAGAAAGATAACGAATCACTCTTCGAAGCTTGGGAACGTTACAAGGACATGCTTAGACTATGCCCTCATCATGGACTCGAACCATGGCTGATCATCCATATTTTCTATGGTGGTCTCCTATATAACACTAAAATGACTATAGATGTCGCTGCTGGCGGAGCACTAATGGACAAACCCCATGATGAAGCATACAACCTCATAGAGAACATGGCACAAAACCATTACCAATGGGGTGGAGAACGAGCTGCTCTAGAGAAAGCCCAAACCAAAGGAGGAATGTACGAAGTAAGTGGTATAGACCGCGTTAACGCTAAAGTAGACGCTTTAACTCAAAAGATCGAAAACTTAACCGTCACTCCATCAGCCACCGCTGCTGCTGTAACACCTAACTGCAAGATTTGTGGATTGACTGGACATGTACTTTCCGAATGTCAACTCTTGAATGGAGTCCCATCTGATCAAGTAAACTATGCTCAAGGAAACCTTACTCTAACACGTACAACCCTGGATGGAAAAACCACCCGAACTTTTCTTATAAAAACAACAACGCGTTGTACGCGCCTGGACAAGCACCTGCTGTACCACCTGGCTACCAAAAAGCGCCTGTAGCTGCTCAAAACACCCCTAGGAAGTCGAATTTAGAAATCATGATGGAGAACTTTATAGCTTCCCTACAACAAACCAATAAGGACTTCCTGAATCAAAACATCCACAATAGCGAGCAACTAAAAAAATTATCGAACAAAGTAGATGCCTTAGCTACGCATAACAAAATGTTAGAAACTCAAATTTCACAAGTAGCCCAACAACAAGCACCTACTGCTTCCCCTGCTGGCACGTTTCCTGCTCAACCACAACCTAATCCTAAAGGACATGCAAGCGCGATAACACTACGAAGTGGAACGAATTACGATGGACCCATTGATCCTAGAACTCAAAACGCACCTATGTCCCAACAAGAGCCAAAGGAAACCCAAAAGACATCAACCGATGATCAAACTGCTAAGACCAATGAGAACAACAACGAAGTGGAACCTGAAAAAGAAAAACCTTACGTTCCACCACCACCTTATAAGCCACCAATTCCTTACCCTCAGAGATTAGTGAAATCAAAAACCGAAGCGCAATTTAAAAGATTTGTAGAGCTTCTGAAACAATTAAACATAACCATACCGTTCACAGAAGCCATAACCGAAATGCCTTCGTACGCTAAATTCCTAAAAGAAATCCTATCAAACAAAAAGAAACTCGAGGATAACGAAACTGTAACGCTTACCGCTGAATGTAGCGTTATCATCCAGAATAACATGCCTCCAAAACTGAAAGATCCTGGTAGTTTCTCTATACCCTGCGTAA
Organism: Vicia villosa; assembly: GCF_029867415.1. Taxonomy (NCBI): domain Eukaryota; kingdom Viridiplantae; phylum Streptophyta; class Magnoliopsida; order Fabales; family Fabaceae; genus Vicia; species Vicia villosa. The sequence goes on along the minus strand of NW_026705094.1, from coordinate 2,943 downwards.
TAGGAAAAACCATCATAGAGAAAGCCCTGTGCAATTTAAGAGCCAGTGTTAGCTTGATGCCTCTTTCAACCTGTAAGAAACTAAATATGGGTGAGCTTAAGGCAACGAGAATGTCTCTTCAACTAGCTGACCGCTCAGTCAAATACCCTGTAGGAATGTTAGAAAATATCCCTGTGCGTGTAGGTCAATTCTACATCCCAACTGACTTCATCATTATGGATATCCAAGAAGATTATAACATCCCGATCATATTGGGAAGACCATTCTTAGCAACCGCTGGTGCAATTATAGATGTCAAGCGAGGAAAGCTTACTTTCGAAGTAGAAGAAGAGAAAATAGAATTTATTCTTTCCCAATTCCTAAAAGCACCCTCTATAATTGACACATGCTGCTCTGCCGACATAATTGACGATTGTGTTAATGAAATAAATTCCGAACCAAATAAGGAAACTGAGATCCTAAAAATTCCTATACCGCCAATCTTTGAAGATGACAACTGGCGTGGGGAATATCAAGATGACCACCTGAGTGAATGTTTGGCTTTAACTCCTGATCCTATACCTGGACCTAAGAAACCTGCTATAGAACTGAAAACGCTGCCTACCGATCTTAGATACGAATTTCTAGACGAAGAACGTAACCGACCAGTTATAGTTAACGCCGATTTAGGACAGACCGAGACTGAAAAATTACTTACCGTCCTAAGAAAATACCCAACCGCTTTAGGATATAACATATTAGATCTGAAAGGAATAAGTCCTTCCCTCTGTATGCACCGCATTATGCTCGAAGACGATTGTAAAACCTCTAGAGAACATCAAAGGCGAATAAATCCTATTATGAGAGATGTGGTTAAAAAGGAAATCCAAAAATTGCTAGAAGCCGGAATAATATATCTAATATCCGATAGCAAATGGGTTAGTCCTGTTCATGTCGTACCAAAGAAAGGAGGAGTTACTGTAATCACTAACGCAAAATGCGAATCTGTAGCGCAACGTACCCAAACTGGATGGAGAATGTGCATCGACTATAGGAAGCTAAACAAAGCCACCCGAAAAGACCATTTCCCTTTACCTTTCATAGATCAAATGCTCGAACGCCTAGCTAAACACTCACATTTCTGTTATCTGGATGGATACTCCGGATTTTTCCAAATTCCTATCCACCCTGACAACCAAGAGAAGACCACGTTTACCTGTCCTTATGGGACATTCGCTTACAGACGAATGCCTTTTGGACTTTGCAATGCACCCGCGACCTTCCAAAGATGCATGATGGCAATATTTGCCGACTTCCTAGATGGAATAATGGAGGTCTTTATGGACGACTTCTCAGTCTGTGGAGGAAGTTTTGAAAAATGCTTAGAGAACCTTGAATTGGTACTTAAACGATGCGTAAGCGTAAACCTAGTCCTTAATTGGGAAAAGTGCCACTTCATGGTTCGACAAGGAATTGTACTTGGACACATCGTATCTGATAGAGGAATCGAAGTAGATAAAGCCAAAATCGAAATTATCGAAAACCTTCAACCTCCCAAAACTGTTAGAGAAATAAGAAGTTTTCTAGGACACGCTGGTTTTTACCGACGTTTCATTAAGGATTTCTCTAAAATAACCAAACCCTTAACTGAATTACTAATGAAAGACGCTGAATTCATTTTTACTGATAAATGCAGTGAAGCATTTCATACGCTTAAACGAGCATTAATCTCTGCGCCAATTATGCAACCTCCCGACTGGAATGAGCCTTTCGAAATAATGTGTGACGCAAGCGATTATGCTGTAGGAGCCGTTCTAGGGCAAAGAAAGGATAAGAAACTACACGTCATATACTATGCGAGTAGAACCCTAGACGAAGCTCAAATGAATTATGCCACGACAGAAAAAGAATTATTAGTTGTTGTATTTGCATTAGACAAGTTCCGTTCTTACCTGGTAGGAGCCAAAATAATCATATACACTAACCACGCCGCCATTAGGTACCTCCTAACCAAGAAGGACGCCAAACCGAGACTGTTGAGATGGATCCTGTTATTACAAGAGTTCGACTTGGAAATTGAAGATAAAAAGGGAACTGAAAATGTCGTAGCAGATCACCTCTCTCGATTGGAAAATCTGAAACCCGAACAAGTACCAATTGACGATGATTTCCCTTATGAAAGACTCATCGCTCAGTTGGAAGCCAATGAATTAGAACCATACCATCCAAACGCTGAAACCCACAACTTTGCAGAAATAGCTTTAGCCCGCTCTGACACACCTTGGTATGCAGATTTCGTAAACTACCTAGCTGCTGGTGTGCTTCCTCCTGATCTAAGTTACCAACAGAAGAAGAAATTCTTCCATGACCTAAAACATTACTATTGGGACGACCCACTCCTGTTCAAAAGAGGCCCCGATGGAATCTTTAGACGTTGTGTACCCGAGGAAGAAATAGGAAGCATAATAACACACTGCCATTCTGCACCGTGTGGAGGACACCATAGCACATCTAGAACCTGCGCCAAAATCCTTCAATCTGGACTCTTCTGGCCCAACCTGTGGAAAGACGTTTATTTTGCTGTACTAAACTGTGATAGATGCCAACGAACCGGAAATATTTTGAGACGCGACGAAATGCCTCAAAAGGGCATTCTAGAAGTTGAAATATTTGACGTCTGGGGAATAGACTTTATGGGTCCGTTTCCGTCATCGTTTGGAAATCAATATATACTCGTAGCTGTCGATTACGTTTCAAAATGGATAGAAGCTATCGCTTCTCCTACAAACGATACACGAGTAGTTATCAAACTCTTCAAAAACGTCATCTTTCCTAGGTTCGGTGTGCCAAGACTGGTAATTAGCGATGGTGGGTCCCATTTCATTTTAAGAATACTTGAGAAACTCCTTCAAAAATATGGAGTAAATCATCGAATAGCTACACCATACCATCCACAAACAAGCG